>NC_135563.1:9534074-9609074 GCF_964340395.1 Glandiceps talaboti | reverse complement strand
ACACAGATTAATTTGACGGTACCAGCAGTACAGGCCGAATCGAGTTTAATGGACGCCAAAGGAAACATTGTAGAGACACAAATGAAGTTACGACTACAGGTTATAGCATTATTTATTTTTCATCAGACAATACAATAGGCAACTTGCAATCCAGACTGAGCATGCTGAGACGCAAAGGACTATGGAATTTTCTGTGGTTATCGTAATCCCTAATCTGGAGCTACCAATAAAATAAACCTCCCACATTGCTTAGGGTGACTATGAATTGATCATTTGTGGTTAAAAACAATGCAACATTATTGTTTACAATACTTTTTGATTAGTATTTAGTATCACATTTCCCATGATGCAACATTCAACATGGCTGGTTTACAAGTTCAGTATTATAATTAGATATACATAACAATGTGCTATTTTGTTATTATGGTGAATAGCAAACAGTATTCATTTGATTTGTGACGTTACTAATTTGATGACGCCATCATTAGACTAACGGTATTTGCGACTATATATTTGTCATTGAAAATAAACAAACTCTTTTTTTTTGAACAATTTCGTTCATTCCCTTAAAATACTAAATATTAAACTCGCCAATGCACTCGTAAATGTCCACTTTTTTATTTATGAATTAAACTTAAGAATCTATAGGAAACAATAGTATATGTTTTTGCAACGTCAATATTGGAAAAAATTGTAGGATACGTTATCGGGCCTCATACAATACAGTTCTATTTGTTGAATTCGCAGTGTTGAACATTTCATTGCAGAGACTGACGTTTTAAAGAAAAACAGGTTGAATTTTTAAGCGAACTTACTGTGTTTTGTTCAATTGTCTTACAGTCTGTTCGTGCAAATATGTCGATTCCAGAAGAAGTTGCCAAGGCTGAAAAACTTGAAGCTCAAGCTCGTCAGGCAGTTGCTAAGCAACGAATAGAGATTCCAGCAGAGGAGGCAACGTCCTTTCCGAATGTGGGCTACCTTGGACGAGGTTACGATATTTTCTATGGCAACCCAAGGAATGATGACGGGTCCATCGATCCAGGTTTCAGACAGGCGGTCATAGGGTTAACGTACAACAAAGTCAAATACTCGCCCGATAGAATATATTTAGTGCCAGACCAGGCGGACTTGGTACGGGAAATGGGAAGTTACTTTGGTGCCACCACGTCCGTTATTACATCTGAAAGAAGCTATCGCAATTCCTTATCTGTCGACGCCAGTGTTGGTGCTAGTGCATCGTTCGGCAGTGTAAGTGGGTCTTTCAGTGCGAGTGCATCGTATAAAAGTATGAATCAGGCGACTATGAATTCTCACAGTGTGTTCGTAGATGTGATCGGTAGAGTTATAGTTTACGACGCACGGTTGGTGCCGTTTAACATGGACGTCAGTGAAGAATTTCGACAAGCGGTTAAAAATCTCCCACCACTTCGATGTTGCATATACGGCATTAACTGCGACGAAGACTGTTCGATGTACAATGAATTCATTACTGCTTTTGGAACGCACTACACGACAAACGTATTGATGGGTGGACGAGCTGTGCAACGTTATCAAATGACCAGCGAATCCATGGAACAAATCCAGGAACGCGAGGTTGGCGCTGGATTTTCTGCGTCCGGAGGAGTCTCAGGTATTTACTTTAATAAGAAGATAAACAAAAATTCTTCAACCACAGCAACTTTTAAAAAGCCAAAAATTCTTTTTGTAAGCACTTTGGCTTAAAATGGTTTCTGAATGTGTAGAAGTATAAAGATGCACATATATGTTACACGTGTAGGGTCTATGGTTTCTTTCGGTCACATTAGCTTAGTGAAAAGGTGGGTATATTTTTCTATTTACTGCCATCATTGTGATCAGTGGTAAAATTTCTTACTGTAAGTGCTGTATTTGTTCACTTCTTTATATTCGATGTTTTCAGTTACACAGTGTCTTTAGGCATATTAAGAACATTATTTTCTTGACCCCCTCCTAGGCATAGCATCATTTTCAGCAAGTATGAGTATGAAGATGTCCAATTCAATGAGAAACTCGCTGTCGACATCAGAGACTTCAAGTACAGAATTCTTCCTAGGGGGCGAAGCAGGACTTGGAGACATATCGGAAGGAAATACCGATTCTATGAAAGAATGGGCAAGCACGGTGTTCGACAACCCAGTACCAATTCAATATAAACTTGGCGCTGTTATTGATTTACTAAACAAGGAAAACTTCCCGGAAGACAAGAAAATAGGAATAAAAGAGGAGGTATGTTTACCGCAATAATGGTCACCCACTCAAACACAAGATGGGGAGCATAATGTCTTTATTTCTTATTCTTTATGTTAGTTGAACTAAACCCAAAGTGTAAAAATTTCGAACATTTTCAATTGTTCAAATGCGAGGTTTTTTTTGGAGACTGTGTGAAGGCCGTAAGATATACATGTACGTCGTATTGTTCAGCCCTAATTAGTCTTCAAAATTCAGTAACATGATAGCTGATAGCGTGTCACAATATATCGTATTACACAGACTAGACAGGTTGTGACATTGCTTGGAATGGATGTTAGGTAATTTTAAGGTATTGCTATTTTCTCAGATTCTTCGGGCAAGATACCTCGGTTACTGTGATCGGATACCTGATGCACGATGTTCAGATTTCAGTAAACGTGATGGTAGCGAGGATTCCAGTAACTCCGTCCACTTTGGTGATGCAGTGCATATAACAATTAGAACTGACAGTGGAAGACAAATGATGCTCCGAGAAGAGAAACACTATGATAAGAAATATGTATACGCAACAGATGAAGGTCACACTGGTAGGTTCTTAGCTTCATTGGCACTCCTTGATGACATTGCCATTACTTGGAACTAAAAGCTTGAATTTCATTTAATTCAATTCATTTCTAGCTTTGCTAAGAAAACCACCATGTGGCTTAATCTGAATAGAGACAAATGAAATCATATTATCCTATGAGGTGATTTGTTACATGTAAAAATGCCTGCGAATTTCAAAGAACCTTTCTAGTTGGGAATTTAGTTACAGAATTTGGAGATGGCATTTGCGACATTTTATATTTGTCTTTTCTACACTTTTATTGATTTATACTACTGTCAACTTGAGTATGATATTGGATGATAAAATAGTATTTCTGTACTTTATTTATGAAACTTTGGAATTTTGTAAAGAAACCCTACTGCATTTCTAATATGAAATTTTGAGAACTTCCTGCAATGGTTTATGGGAAAATTTCTTGTGATGACATCCCAGATAACCTAAACTCTTTGGTTTGACAAATACACAATGTCGTTCATTTAAACGTTCCTTTAAAAAACCCAGAATAATTTCAACACATCTTATATTTTCAATAATTATTACAGATGATTCTCCGAACATCAAAATTACAATCATACCACTCCCAAGTAAAGTATGCACATGGGTTCAGAAAAAGAGGTCTGGACCTTATAATCCATTTGGGGAAGCCTGGGTCGCGTTCATGGAGGGAGCGAACGCTCTTCTTTCTGCCAAGAGTGTCACTTACACAGGTTTGTAAAGAACACACTTTAGAGAGTTTATATACCATATATAAAATACTTTTTCTGTGTGAAAACTATGTCGCAAAGACAAAACAACAAATGCGTCATCCAAGATAACTTTAAAACTATGCATTTTAAGAATAACTTTATTTGTTTACTTTAAATGTGTAGGGTAAAGCTTGGAGAAAACAGTCATGGATATTAATTTTTGTGCATCCAATAAAGTCACAAATACACAAGGTTGATAATGTCTTATTGCCAAATTACTCAAGGCAAAGTTATTGCAAGATAGGCAGGCGATTGCAATCAAAGTGACTTTGCAATAAAATAAATGCTTTGCAAATTGAAATGATATTGTCTCAGGTATATAGGTTTATTGTAACTACAAGACTTAGCTACTCAATGTAAACTTTTCTCTAACTCATTGTAACCACTAGATTGAGCGATTCAAAACAGTTATGTAAATCACTGTATTACAGGACTCTCCCAGGATGATTGTGAGGACCACTGCAAGAGAATGCATCGCATGAAATGCTATGCTGGAACGTATACAGCAAAATACAATGGTTTTTGTTTGTTGTTTACGTCTATGGAGCATAAATCTATTCAATTATATAATACTCAGGTAGGAAAATAGGAAAACGACCTTTGTATTTTGCGCTTGTATCATACATTACATATATATTAGACAATTCCTGCAATCTTGAAAGCTATTAGCGAGGTTTTGTTTTTGCATCCCATAGATGATATGATAGACTGAGAATGAGGACTCAAACAACATATTACACTTTATTGTCTGACTCAGTTTAATTCCATATATGAACAACTCATAAACAATAACCAATCCCCAAGTCCACTCATACCTTCGCCCCAATTTTGTCAGTTGCCTACAGCTAGTTAAGCAGGGTTTCAGGAAACGTCAATATGATACCTTAGAACTGTATTTAGGATGTATACTTCATACATGTGGACACCAGACTCAGCTCCTGGATATATATATATATATATATATATATATATATATATATATATATATATATATATATATATATATATATATATATATATATATATTATATATATATATATATATAATATATATATATATTATATATATATATATATATATATATATATATATATATATATATATATATATATATATATATATATATATATATAAGCATAAGCTATATATATATATATAAGCATAAGCTTTAATAGTTGGAATAATAAGAATGTATTACTATAATAAGAATGTATTACTAAATCTTTCATTAGCTGGAACGTTATCAATCATAGCTGAAAGAATCAAAGATCGTGTTTGTAATCCAAATGTATTACTTTGTCAAATGCAGTATATTTTATTCTGGAAACGCACACGTGCTTTCGACTATACATATCATTGGTCCTGTTACACAGCACTGGACGCCGAACGCTTTGGTAATACGTGGGATGAGTTCAAACTTCATAGCTTTAGAACCAGATCTCGTTTTGTAAACAGTAAGTATTTTGCAGCACTTCATACAAAATATATTTAGATGCTGTTCCACAATAATTTTCTTCATTCAGGCAAGGAAAATACAAGTGACCTAAGGGGGCCTTGTCAACCCTAAAGTCACGAGTATTTGCCGACTGAATGAAGAAAAATATTGGAGAATAACATAATTATACCAGCGCCAGTAATATCAAAGAAATATTGGGGAAGGTAAGGGTAATTTTGAACGTTTTGACTCATATTTAGAACACAGCAGAACCAGTGACGTAGACACGCGTTGTTGTGACATAGAGTATATATTCCATACTTTTTGTTCAATTTGGCTGATGCACTG
Organism: Glandiceps talaboti; assembly: GCF_964340395.1. Classification (NCBI taxonomy): domain Eukaryota; kingdom Metazoa; phylum Hemichordata; class Enteropneusta; family Spengelidae; genus Glandiceps; species Glandiceps talaboti. The sequence goes on along the minus strand of NC_135563.1, from coordinate 9,603,729 downwards.
GTATAATATATGCTTAAAGGAAAGTAAAGTACACGTGCGTGTATAAAGATTATTGACTTTGAGGGAATGGGTTATACGTTAGAGCCATTTTTTTTCAGTACAGGTTTCATTATGAGAATCTGTAAGCTTTACTAGATAAACAGGACACTTCCTTTAAATTCAAATCAGCAAACTGAAACAGGATAGCCATACTGATGGAAATACGTGCAACATGTGGCGGACGTTTCCATGAAATCCGAATCACAACTATAAATACTACGTAAACGAAGTAATTGTGCCAAGGGTCACGGAATCTTTACACTTAAGGCTGTGATGAACTATACCGCAAATAGGAAGTTAAATCATTCAGTAGGTTTACTATAAACAGATGTAGCTACAATTATCGAAAAAAATTATAGTTGGGTATTAAAGTATGGTAATTAGAAGACTGAAGTAGCAAACATTGTCAGCAAGTTGTATCAGTTCTTAAAGTTCAAGAAAAACACGACCATTAAAACGTCAAAAACTTATTGAAAGTGTTTAAAAGATAGATGCTAACTTCTCATCCATATGGTCACTATAGGAAATATTACAAAACACACCAAAACAACAACAACAACAACAACAACAACAACAACAACAACAACAACCAAAAGACAACAACCAAAAAAAACACAAAAAAAAACGTTAACCGACAACAATTGATATTTAACCGGAACCAAAAAACACGACATGTTGATTTAATACTCCGTATTTTCTACATATCAGGCGAACAGGCCAAGGTGTTTTCAATCTTGTCTCCACTCTCTATCAATAACGTCGAGCGAGAAGAACTTCATTTCGGAGACCCCTTTATTTTAGTGTCTGCCAGTGGCGTTGTAACAAGAGACGAAGCGAACGAACACTATTATATCGATGGTAACAGTGATGAAGGTCCTTATGATCAGAAATACATGAGATTCCGTTTTGTAAATGACCACAAACCAAATGGGATGGCTGTCAAATATGGTGATGACATCATGCTACAGGAAGCAGGCATAGATCGAACCTCGGAGAAGTTACTGATGCAAAAATTGCCATATTATTTAACTGTCCCCTCACCTGGTAAGTCCAGTCATGCTATATTTCACAGTCCCCCCCACCGTTCTCCCAAAAATGTGAAGCCCTCCCCCCTCCCCAAGTGACCTCAACATTTTCTTACCCCCGCTTTGAATGCCTCACAGAGATTTACATATGTACAATGTGTGTAATTGTGCCAAATATCTGTCCAGTAGACATATTAGCGCTTCTCACTGATACCAGTGCCTTGAGGTGGGAAAACTAAAATCGTTGACGAAAATCTTTTTCCTTAAAAACGAAATGTGAAAAGTAAACTCGAAACATTTGAAAGATTATGAGAGTAAAAAAATCTCATTGTTTTAACACGAAAAATATACCTTTCTGAAAGCCAAGGACAGAAAAGGGATACCTGTTCCGTTGACCCTTCCCATATCACTATCTATTGCAGCTGACGTGTGTTTCATAATTCCTTCTTTTTGGTCTTTCTGATCTCATTCCATAAAAAAAAGTTTTTCGAATCTTATGAAGAAATTAACACTCATTGTAGTTATTGTCATCCATTTTTGTTCAATTGATACACAGATGAGGCAAACGTCAAAGTCTATAACCGTGTTTACAACACCCAAAATGGAAATGGTTACATTTGGAATCTCGAAGGGGCAGATATCAACGGAATAGTTCCTCAAGTGGCTCCAATAAGACACTCAGCTGTAGAAAGGTCAGATTTCCAGGTACAGGAAGATGGGATGAGTGTTATTGTTCAAGTAGAATTCACAACTCCGGTTAGGCGTAAGGACTCTGTCCCAGGAACTGTCAGTGACAAGGTTCGTATATTCTGTTGCAAAATTGTATGGACGTTTAGTATCCTGCTCTTGGGACATATGAATGGCTCTGCAACCAAACATAGTGTTGTGAGGGATTGCCTGATGGACTGTTTCGAAATAGAGAAATTTGAGAATTTGCATTATTGATAATAAGAATTAGGGTTATATCCTATTTTCAATTTCATACACGAAATAGGAAATAGGTTGGCTGCGGTTGGTCACCGACCAAGCTAGACAACAGTTGCAGATTCAGTTATTGTGCCTGTAGTCTGGGATAGCAACTTTTTGACCTCGACCAAGGCGAGGATCAACATGGTAATGATTTTGATGAGGAGTGGTAATCCCCGAATATCGAACCATCAGCCAATTGCTTTTGTATCTTTTGACCAAGGTATCATCGAAAAATAGTGTGCAGTCTGTCTTCAAACTTGGGGAGACTTGTGGTTTTACTTAATACAATTTCTAAATACTCGATTATAGATACCCAGTGTTGGTACATCACCAGGCTATGATGGTCATGACATTATCAGCAAGGACTTTGTAACCACTCTAATCAGAGGATCCAGTAGAGTAATGAAACCCCTCCGTCAACGTTTTGTTCGGAATGGCAGGGAAATTAAAGCATATCAACTACATATCACCTTTTCTGAACAGCTGGATGATGGTTATATACTTCATGTTCAGTTATCTAATCAGGTATGTGTGTATGTATGTATGTATGTATGTATGTATGTATGTATGTATGTGTGTGTGTGTATGTGTGTGTGCATGTGTATGTATGTATGTATGTATGTATGTATGTATGTATGTATGTATGTACATGTATGTATGTATGTATGTATGTATGTATGTATGTATGTATGTATGTATGTATGTATGTGTGTATGTATGTATGTATGTATGTATGTATGTATGTATGTGTGTGTATGTATGTGTGTGTATGTGTATATGTGTGTGCATGTGTGTGTGCATGTGTGTATGTGTGTATGTGTGTATGTGGGTATGTGTATATGTGTGTGCATGAGTGTGTGTGTGCGCGCGCGCGTGCATTTGTTTGTTGATGTTCATGTTTGTGATGCCATGGTAGACACTGCATATTCCTGTCTCAAAAGTTCAAATGAAAGCACACGCACACACATGTAACATTATACTATACACAAGTCAAGTTATACTCTTTGAACTGAAAATATGGATTATATACTGTCGTTCTACGTCACGACAACCCGTGTCTACCTGCTCACTGGTTCTGGGTGCTCTCCAAATATGAGTTAAAATTTTCAAATTGCAATTATTTTCCAAATTTTTATAAATACTTGTCTAGCAGCTAGTAGTGACAAGGCCCCTTAAGTCATTCATATTTTCCCTATCTGAACAAAGAAAGATATTGGGGAATAATATCTAATTATACTTTAACATGGATATATATGTGTTTTCCATAAAATGTATTTAAACTTAAAAGATTACTATCTTCCATTTTCAGATCGTCAGCCGGGAAGGGGAGCAACTTGTTGGAAGTACAGTTTTACAGCATCACATATTCCTGGAGCCTAGGTTCTCTGTCAGTGTGTTGGATGCGACATCCCTTCTACGTGGTGTTGACAACGTGCAGGGCCACTTTACCCTGAGGGTGAGCTTCAATAAGCCCGTCATCAATGCAGAACGAGAACTTCCCGACATCTACGATTTCGAAATTGCTGACATCAACAAACAGATTGTGGTTAACGTTATTTTGTCTGTCAGTCCAGTTAACACAGGTCGCAGTTGTCCCCAAGACGTCGCCTGTCACACTGACTTCAATGTTGTTGTGGCATCCTCCTTTCTGAAGGGTGAAAGGCAGATCTATTTTGATGTAGAGTCTGGTCGTTTGAAGTCAGCAAAGGACTTCCTATTTGTTAATGGAAAGCTCACGTTGCTAGATCTCAACATAGCTGAGCCAGCACTACGATTTAAGTAAATCACTGGTATTCAGATGAGTAGTATTGGCAAGATAACTCAATAATATGCATTTTGATCTATTTTTTTTTCAACGGTTAAATACTAATTTAGCTATTCGCAGAACTAGCTTAATGAAGTAATAAGTTTCTCTCGACAATTCCATTCAAAGTTAGTTGCATGTACTATTATCAAAGTGATGAGACAAAGGTAAAATGACCTGTTTTTAGACAAATATTCAAGAAATTGTTAAAGTACTATTAGTTGTAAAGCATGCTGTATTAGTTGAAAGCAAAATAAAGGAATGAAATGAATATTGCGTTTCATTTTACCTATGTATGTATGTATGTATGTATGTATGTATGTATGTATGTATGTATGTATGTATGTATGTATGTATGTATGTATGTATGTATGCATGCATGCATGCATGCATGCATGCATGCATGCATGCATGCATGCATGCATGCATGTATGTATGTATGTATGTATGTATGCATGCATGCATGCATGCATGCATGCATGCATGTATGTATGTATGTATGTATGTATGTATGTATGTATGTATGTATATATGTGTTTGTATGTATGTATGTATGTATGTATGTATGTATGTATGTGCATACGTACGTGCGTGCGTGTGTGCGTGCATGCATTTATGTATGTACATGTATGTATATATGTGTATGTATGAGCCTGTGTGTGTGTGTGTGTGTGTGTGTGTGATTCTGTCAACATATTGGCACCATTGGTTATTTTTACTACACAATAGAACTACTTAAATATGTACTCTCAATAAAGGCATAATGACAACTAACTTTATTTTCTCAAAATAACCAAGAACAACAAAATTGACACCTTTAAAAATTTTGATGATCCTTCACTTTAAGTGACAAAGCGTCTCAATTTTGTTCCAAAAAACATGATTGTTAGTCATCTGGTCAATCATCTATTCTCATTTGTTTGTTTATTTGCTGATTTCTTCGCATGTATTTGAACTGCAAACCGTTTTTGAAAACTATGTATAGTATATTCTCTTTCTCTTTATATCGTGTGATCAGCAGGCCCAGAGTTTTAGTAATCTTTAGCATTGTAAAAGGGGTCGGACTCGACTAGTTGTGGAAACAACTATTTTATGTCTCCTTTCCCATGGTGAATATTTACAATGACTGTATGTGTTGTAATTCTTTATGTAATACTTATACTACTGGGAATAAAGATTATTATTATTACCTTCTGCCTGTTTACAAGAACCTAGGCAATGCTCGATACATCGTCAATCTTTGCACATGTCAAAAAACCTCTTTCCAGTGCTACAGTCCACCTTATTCAGCTCAACACAATATGTTCCATATACGCATAATCCACACATTATACTCATTGGTTGCTGATCGAAGAATCATTGCCATTGGTGGAATGCTACAACAATATCTTTTTTATCATTTTTATCATTGTGATAATTAAAATGCTATTTCAAAAAGAAGATAAAGATATGATGTGAAAAATATAATCACAGAAGGTACTCTTTGTGTATTACCACCTGGCAACAAGCTGTGTTGTGTTCTAACTAGTCAACCAAGTATTTCTTGTTAAACCACCTTGTTGGTCAGGGTTCCTATACCATCTATTTCACAATCCACTACATCACCTCTCTAAAATCAAACAAATATGCAAATGAGTCAATTAGAATTATCAAACTGACAAAGAGGCTGACACAGACCTCAATCGTTTAGGGACTAGACATAAATTACAGGGGAAGGGCTGGTGTTTTTCTGATGTCCAATATGTGAAAATATTGACTCTCCTCCCCAAGACCAGATTGCACGAAAATTACTGACCCCCCCTCTTCTTGTTAAACCACCTTGTTGGTCAAGATTTCTATACCATCTATCTCACAATCCACTACATCACCCCTCTAAAATCAAATAAATATGCAAATTACTGAATCAGATAATATCAAACTGACAAACAGGCTGACCCAAATTTAAACCTGAATTGTTTAGAGACTGGACGTCAATACTTACAGGTTGTTCATCTTATAATTTAGAGAACCTATAATATCAGTTTCCCTTATGAAATTGGTATGGCGAAAAGTGTACTTATTCTATACAAAAAGAATACTTTTTTAATTTCAACTTCTTATGTTGTGATCAGTTGTCTTCTTCTAATTCTGATCGTTTTCCCAGACACATTAAAAGCACAGATATGGCACTTTAGTAAGTCGGGTTGCACACGGGTACTTTGTAACTTATGTTATTTATGATTACCAAGCTGATGGACAATTTTTGGCCTTTCGTTAGTTTGTTTTCTATTCTATTGTAAACATGTGATGGGTTGTTTATATCAGCAGGATAGGATTCACATCACATGAACATCATCACCTGTTTCAAGAACAAGGAATATTTACCTTGAGATATATTGGATTTGGTTTTCTGAAAACTCCTACACCTGGTGGTGTGCCAGTCAGAATGATGTCTCCAGGCAGTAGGGTCATGAATCTAGTAAAATAAAATTGATTGGTCGAGTTAATGACCCGCATGATGCATTAGTTATGATGGTGTCGCCTCCTGGAAGAAGGGTCATGAGCCTAATAAAATACATTTAGATCCAGCTATATACGCTAGCTTTCCTTAGATAACCAACATATGGTCTGACAAGTGAATTAACATTAAAGCTTGAGTTGGTGACATATTGACAATTTCCCTTTCATTTAAATTTTAAGATGCTAAATTTGATACTGGTAGTGAATTTTCGTGTTTACTAGTAGTGTATATAGTTGTTTATCATTAGAAGCTTGTGAAATTCTTACTAAAACAATTATGCAACAAGCCCTCCCTTGTAGTTTCTTAGAATTGTAACATCTTCTTGTTAAACTGCTAAATAATAACATAAACACAGTCATATGCCCAAGATATTCTTTTCCTTGTATCCTATCAGCAGTTCTCATTACCTGAAAAATAATTTTACCACCTAGTAATTCTTAAAATAACCATTGAATCATTCAATTTCTTCAATCACTCCTGGTGTACATAAGACTAAGTCGACCATCTTGTTCTATTTTGACTCTCTTGCATAAGATAAAATTTTACTACAGATATTGAGAATTACAGAAGGTGTTCCTGGTCGATGACCCCACATGTGAAAACAGTTTTGAGAGTATGTGATGTATTAGAAAATACCTTGATAAATGAGCTACCAGTGCTTCAGTTTTGAACACTAGTTGATCTGTATTACTATTCTGCATGGTTTCTCCATTAACCCGGCATCGTAGTCCCAGTTTGTGCGCATCTGATAAAATAAAAAAATTCCATTAAAATCTAATTACATAACTCTTTATTTATCATGTGTCACTCTACATGCTCATGATGTTCAAATGCTCAGAATGGCTGGCTTGGAATCTGCAAGTTTCCCATTAAAGCATCAATGCTGACATTTCTTTCCAAGTGAACGAAGTCCTTGGGCAACCATTTGAACCACCCACCATTGGGTACCAAATCAACTCTGCTGTATAAGTGTGAACCTGGTAGGACAGACAATGCTGTGTGAAAGATTTAATCTCATGTGCTTATAGAGGCTGCAGGAATTTAAATGAGTTTAGATAGTTATTATGCCAATGTGCCGGCATGAGTTTTTCCCAGAGGGTAAAGGGGAGGCGTAGTGGTTAGCGCACAGGATTAGCAGTCGGAAGGTCACAGGTTCGAATCCCGCTGTCTGTAACCGACCCAAACCCAGGGTGAGTGTTCTACAGACTCGATGGGTAGGCTGTATCACTCAGTGGTGTCTCACTCACAAGACGAGTGCAAATTTGGGGGACTCCTAAAGCTATGTTTGCTGGGCCTGGGTGACTCTGGGATAGCCTGTGGACTGACTGGTAAAGCCTTGACAGTTCCACAGCAACGTGATATAGAGCGTGCAATATAGCCCTGTCATGTAGTCCCAAACCTGAATGGATTTCTGTAGCATTTGTGTTTGTTTGTTTGTTTGTTTGTGTGCATTTTACTGCATGACAGAAAATCGCTGGGAGGAATTCCCAGCACAAAAAAAAGGGGGGGGGGGGAGGATACATATTACAATAACAATACCAACTGAAGCTGTCAACAATAATATATAGCGATCACTTCTGCCTAAGTTCAGATGAATGTTAACTCCATACTGATAACCTAAAAATGAATGAAACTAATGTATTTCATTTCATTTAGTATTATCAAACAATCTGATAAAATAATTTAAAACAATTTATAAGGTATCCTTCCTCTGTAAAAGCCAGGGTTTCAATCCCAGGTTCTCACATTAGTGTTATCTTATTAGTGGAACTATAATGATTACAAGGACCAACTTTTCTATAGCTATGCTTTTCACATGAACATTTTAATCCTAATCTGAACTGGGCTTTTAATACCAGTGGACATTTCTTTCCAAATGGTTGAAGTCCTTGGGCAAGATTTTGTACCACCATTGGGTCAAAATCAAATATTGGAAGACTCCTACACTGACTTGAACTGGCAACTTACACATCCCAACCCAGCCATCCTAACCATTTGAGATTAAACAACCAATATTTTGTTCATATGTACGATACTGAAAACTGTAATCCTTCCTGGGATTTCAATTCCCATCAGCTTTACACACATATATACACACACAACATATATAATTAAGTAACAAGTGCAATTCCTTTTAATTGAGTATTGAATTAATGGCCAAGTATAGGTGACAAGAAGGACATATAGGCCAATGATAATTCCAGCAATTTTACCTTGGATTTCATCTTTAGTAACTATGGCTGGACCAATTGGACAGAAAGTGTCCATGGTTTTCCCTAACAACCACTGTCCACCATTTTTCTTCAACTGCCAATCACGAGCGCTGACATCATGGCCGACGGTGAAGCCAACAACATGATTCATTGCATCAGCCTCCTGCAAAAATAAATAAAATGATAGACATTTTTTTACAACTTTTTCACATCACTGGCGAATGGTTAGAGTGGCCGGCTTGGAATCTGCAGGCTGCAGGGTCAAGCCCCATCGCTGCTGTTTGTTTCTGAATGACTAAAGTCCTTGGGCAAGATTTAAACCATGACTGTGCCTCAGTTAACCCAGCTGTATAATTGGGGACCTGGTAGGATGTAGGTTGCAATGTGAATGCTTAAATCCTATGCACTTATGAAGGCTGCAATGGATTGTATGCTCCCCAAGGAGTTGAGGAAGTATAAAGGGCTATTGTGCCAATATAGATCCATGCCAGGGATAATAATTGTAAAGTGCCTTGAACACAAGAGTAGGAAAGAGCTATATAAAAACTAACATTGTTATTATTATTATCACTGACTTTGGAGCAAAGGTTCTTGTTTATCGTCAATGCTTGCCAGACAAATGAAACTTAACATCTATGATATCAATATCTAGAAAGACCTGATTAGTTTACTCAACAGAGTTTGATCATGACATAAAATAGATATCTTGTGTTCAATCTCAGTCTAAGGTATTTTAACATTGTCTATAAAAATAGTATGCTTAGTAAGATCAGTCTAGACATTGGTGTTTTGTATTTTTATGACCTCCTGTTACCAGATACCACACTTGGTGTTGATTGTTTGAATTGAACTTTCCAAAGAGTGTAATTGTTTATATACACAGGGGTCTTATCAATTGAGTTTATCTTGAAAATCAAAGTTGTGTCTATTCCTTTCACACTGGTGATTTGAATTTCATTGTAGTACATCTCATAAAACTGGTATGTTTTTCAGACATTGTACCATACTTTTGGTGGGAAAACATGGTAAAATGTCTGGGAATTCAGGTAGATTTTACCTACTAATACCATGCACCCTTAACAAAAACACTGCAGTTTTAGTTCCGAAACTTAGATTTTTTATGATACCTTGATATTCTTGCCTGCTTTTCCAATGACAACGACCAACTCCACTTCCCAATCAAGTGCATCAGTCACATCTGGATAAATGATGTCGTCTCCAGGACCGACTACTGAACTTGAAAATTTACTGAAAACAACAGGCTCTGTTGGTACAGGAACACCTTGTTCAGCACAATGGTCTCTGTAATTATTTCCTATGCATAACACTTTGTCTGGATTTGTTATTGGTGCTCTCAATCGTACCGTGTCTCTCTTGATGACATACTGTCCTGATTCTACAGCCCTAGATTGATAATAGAAAAATGAAATCATTACAATTCAAAGTACTTCCACAGGTATATCAATGTCTTGCTATCATCTTCAAAAATGAGTATGTTTTAAAAAAAAAAAAAAACTTTTCTAAAGCCTACATTTTGTATATTAAATTGGTGACAATGTTCACACTATCAGCAATACAAAATATATGGAGCTTGGGAGTCTGACAAAGGTTTTGCTAGTTTTACATGAACATATAATGATTTCCTATCAACAACACGTACATTTGGAAATTCATTGAAAATGACAATATATATCTACATGTTCTTTTTAGCAATAATGTAAAACATGATGATTTGAAATCCAAGTCAGCTATCACATAATACCATGACAGATTTTGTGATACACTCTGTTTCTAACATTGGTTTAAAAGGGACCCAAAAAAGTGATTTTCACCAATCCTGCATTGCGTAATCTCTCTAAAATTGAATGATAAAAAATGGTGAATTGAAGAGCCTAGCATGCTTAGAAGAGGCTTAATTGCTGTACAGTGGGGTGAGGCTTTATGGGGAAATAAGGATATAAACAAAGTTAGGAGCATCACATCCCTTGGACGCTTGCCAAAACAATGCTGTGGGCAATTACAACCATTTCTCTGAATAAAATTTACTGGTAACGGACAAACAGGAGAGTCCTTCTACATGACACTTTACTATAATCATATTGCCTTGAATACCACAGGCACTTGAGGTCCATAAATATAAATATAAATATGTATGTATGTATGTATGTATGTATGTATGTATGTATGTATGTATATATATATGTATATATATATATATATATATATATATATATATATATATATATATATATAATATGTGTGTTAATAAAGAGATTCCCATACATTTTCAAATATATATATACACAGTTTGTGTTGAATACTGTTCTGGGAATCTCTCAATGGATACAATGTATGCAACACACTCACATTAAAGACCCTATTGTAATTTCAGAATCTGTGTTTATATCCCATAAATATTTGTCCACTTGCTTTTTAATCTGGTAATCTTCTCTGATATGAAATATTGCAAGACACATAAAATGGTAAACACTTGTGATATATTGGCTAACAAATGTCTAGTTATTGGCAGTAATAAATGTTCTAGTTGCATTCGAAACCCGGAAGTCAATATCATTTATCAAGCATTCAAAACTCCTGACATCCTGACACAAAATAAACTTTAGTCGGGTGCACGCTACCAATGTCTTGTTATGGTTAACTGCTTACTTTTTAGCCACTTCCAACATAGCTGCCCCGCCCCTCAAAAATCCAACCATGTCTGTTGGCACTGTTTTATCGCTCGCTGTCACATCAACAACGTCTCCGCCATTACTGAGTTCAATGCCGACCCTTGGTGAACTGACACCCTTCGAATCGGTAAACTGCACTAATCGCATATTTGATCGAGCAGAAGACGAAAATCCTGCGATCGGTGATGACTTCAGAGTCTGGATAAACACACGCGATGATGTAGCTTGTCGAACAAGCGTTCCGATGACGAATGGGACACACTGCATTGATATTATCAGACACGTTGGTATTGACCTTTGAACTGGTTATATTGTCAGCTGACCTGTTATCACATGATCGTAACTTCCCCACCACGGCAACATGTCGACTGCAAGGTACGTTCATCCACATGGCTTGTTTCATCTTAGGCTAGAGGTTATGGTTTCATACATAAGATATACAGATTTCATGATAATGCCTTTATTGTGTATCTAGGTATGTGTAAACAGTTGTAGACATGTGTAATTAGTCCACGCTATGGGTTTACGCAGTACGCCTCCAGTGGCAGTGTGTGTCGGGCTGTAAGTGTAACACTAACAGTCAAGTATCATTTGCATGTAACGGTACATACAGTATTTCTCGAACAACGTCATTTTCAAGACATACACTTGCTGGTCCGAGCGGTCTACTGGCAGGACACCGTACATGCTTTTAACATTGCCAAGTAATGTACGAGTGGAACGCCCATTAGCTTGACCTTCATCACGGTGCAGGCACAAACCATTTCGATATTTTAGATGTGGGCATAGCATCCATGCATGGAGTTACTTACATGTAAACGTATATACTGTACCTAGTTCTTGTAAAAGTTGTCATCCATGGACAGAAGTCAAAATTTTTAATTTTTTGAGTTTCGTGCTACATTTTTCTCATTTTTGAGGCATTTTGACACTATTGAAAAACAAAAAAATATATATCCTGCACACCAAAATATGTAATCGTGCTGCACCACTGACATTTTTGAAAGCCAACATTTTATTGAGTTCGTTGGTTCGTCATTGGTTGCCATAATCTATGACTGGATATTCTGCAAAGATTAGCTTAAGTCCAGTATCTCAGATCTGAGATGTAAACAGACCATGACGAAAAAGGGTGGGACATTGACAAACGAGTCATGATTTATGTAATTGCCTTGAAGGTGTCTGCACCACGTGCTGGTAGTGGTAGTTCAACACACGTCGTTTGCTATTAATATTCTAATTTTGAACAGTCTGTGAATATAAAAGACTGCATATGTGAAATAAAAATATAATTAATGTAAGTGTGCCAAATGGAAAGTACCCAGGATATTTTCAAAATTTTCGACATTTCCCGATTAATATGATGTGGTTTTCACTTGTTGGCTCAACGTCTCAAAACGAAGCTGTACACCAAAGGTGGGACGACTTTGTTATTGTTTCTTTATCAAGTCACATGATATGGATTTTTCTTTGTTCATGCATGGCTGTTTGTGAGAGTAGTCTTTACTGCAACGTTTAGCCTTTATTTCAACTATACTACTACATGTACTACGTGTTTCGCCTGATGTGTTTTGTCAACTTATATGTCTGTCGTTACAGCAATACCAAGTTAATATTGAAACTGGGTTGTTCTGTGTGGCCCATCATGGTCAGATCCGCCGGAAAATATGGTGTGAAAAAGTATGATGGCCTGTGTTGTGATCAGTACTCGTTCACATAAGCCTTAGTTCACAGATAGAGTTACATGTCGAACTTGGTGAAGGGCGATCGCGTTGCATAACGTGATTAAAATTTATTAAGTGTGGTTGCCATGGCAAATTTGGAATTGATGTCCCGTGTTCGGTTGTCCATGAGTTTAGCTAGCTTCAACATACTGGAATCATAACGTCCGATGAATTTCGAATAGAAACTACGTCGTATGATCAGTCTAAACTTTTGACCTTTGGAAGCAAAATTAACTCTCGCACTTATTCTTCTCTGCAACCTGATTGAAATCTGAAGAATCTAATATACATAGAACTTCCTTGGTATGTTGTTGTTTACATGTGTTTTTGACTTTGTTGTTCCATGATGAGTGAGCATCTTCTCCTCCCTTCCTTTTCCTTGGGAAGGAGGCTTTCATGCTCCCGGAATAACAAAATCGAAAGCAAACGACAATAAACAAAGGAAAAAGAGGTAAGTGAAGAAATCACGTCGTATTCACCACATCTCGGATTGTAATCAGATTGACCATATCAGATTAATACAATGTAATCAGATAGACCATATTACTACATTAGAACACAAACACTCGTGTAAGAGTACGCCATATACCACAGACAAGTATCTTACTTGTCTGTGGCCGTACTTGGTTGTTGCATAGACGTCTCTCTATCTCCAACGTCCGATGGTTGTTGGTATATTACTTTGGTCAAAACAAATTCGCAGCCCCCCCCCCCCCCCTTCGCGCTCTCAAAAAAGTCATGCCCCCCGGAATTGAACCAAAGAATTTTCGTAGCCCCCCTCCTGGCTACTCATATTTTAAAGTGTAATGATACGGTACCCCCCCCCCCCCGCTACACTTCAGAGTTGTATAGTATGATGCACTACATTAAAGTAACAGTGGAAATTAACTTCAGCGTCCATATATGAGAGATTCCTTTACAAATATATGTGGGCTTTGCGAAAAGGGTCTCACATTGGGCTGTACTTGGAGATATTTAGTCAGCAGGGTTTTATCTTTGAATCTTGATTCTGGGCAGAAACAGCATTCTTCATGATAGCTAGGGGCGGGGGTGGGGGTGGGTGGGCGGGAGGGGATCCCCCCTCCCACAATAAGCACTAAAATTAAGGACATGAAGAACACTATTTAGTGGCATAACATTTAAGACAGACAGACATACAGACAGACAGACAGACAGAAGAAGGCATACACAACTACATTCGCATGGCTGTCATGCAATTCATCACTGAATATAGGTTTTAGAAGGTATTGCGGCAAAGCCGCAAGAAAGTTTTTAATTTACTCGGGAAACGAGCGCTCCTGAGGTTTAATTTGGTTCAAATCATGAGCAAAATATTACGCCCCCCCCTTTCAGACCAAATGAATTTTCATGGCCCCCTTTGAACTCTCAATTTTTTCATGCCCCCAATTTCTCCCCCGCCGTAAATTCTGACTCCAGCCTTATTTGCATTGTGTATGTAATGTAATACCGCTACATATAATATATGATACATACGTCATGTACAGTACTGATCAATATTCACAAAACAGTGCTTGAAGTAAGTAATGCATCGTAAAACGAAAGGACAACTTGTGTACGTTCTACGTGCATGTACTAGGATCAATTCGCAAGTCACCATCGGGTTTTTCCACTCATTAAAACTGACCGGCGTTTCCGTCTGAGGGCAACGTCCTAAACGTTATAAATTATAAAATACAAAATACAATATACACGTATACGCAAATAGCTAAATAAAACGAATAAACTCCTCCCCTTGAACAGGTTTGAATTAGAGTGACGGGTGTCATATATAAAAGGTAGGTAGATATTTCACTTCATATTCTTAGTGTAAAACAGTGTTTCTGAATGAGGTGTCGGTTTTCATTAATACACTATGTTAGCGTTGGCTCTGATCAGAATTATGCATATTTTAGAGTTTCAAAATAGACCCTTTTTATACAGTGCACAATGTGAGGTCTTTTTCTTTTCCCATATGTTCTCGCTCCGAAAAAATGAACCTCGTTTGTTTCAGACCATCATATGAACATATTTGCATATTTATTACAATCGGGTAAGAAATGATACATGTTGGTTAACGTGGTTTTCCGGACGAATACACGTTTCTGCGATTTCGTTCATCTCCAAGGTATTTCATGCATAATAGCTGAGCTAATACCGACCCGAAGGTGAGTAGACTCGGATCGGTGCCAAATCTTTGCTTGCGTTGGCGGAGTTTCAAAGTAAAAACAAAATACTTGTATATAATTACGTCATGGCTAAGTAATCTGATTGGTGTGTGACATCTGACATCATCCATACTTATTTAAACGCAAGGAACGATGATCTAGGCCTCACTCTGTCCGGACAGATCAAGCATTGTGTGCTCGTCCAACCCTCGTCCAACATGTCTGTTTCAAGGTAAGGGAAATTTGCGCATTCAATTTCGAAGTCAGTTTTTACAGAATTTAGTAAAACACGCATAACCAGTTTAGTCGAACGGCTGAACAATATATAGGGGAATGTATTTATTAATTATAACACGACATAACACGAACATGTATATATGCAAT
This sequence comes from Glandiceps talaboti, assembly GCF_964340395.1. Taxonomy (NCBI): domain Eukaryota; kingdom Metazoa; phylum Hemichordata; class Enteropneusta; family Spengelidae; genus Glandiceps; species Glandiceps talaboti. The sequence goes on along the minus strand of NC_135563.1, from coordinate 9,588,216 downwards.
GCGTATCTGGTTTCACTTTCACTTGTTACAGCTTGTAAGATGCTGATTTTTGCGATCATCATTTTTATTGACCAAGCCAAATTTACCTAACCTTATTTTCTAATATAGTTTTTGATCAAACGGCTTTTGATATACGTGTTGGGTGGATTTTATTTCGTTTTCATGTTTCGGCATGTCTTAGTCTCTGTTACCCAGACTCTCGTCGCTGGGCGTCCCCAAGCGTCTGGGTACTAAGTCTCGTAAAAGAGCCCACATCAGTAAGAGTCTGGGTAACCGAGACTAGGCATATCTTAGTCTTGTAAATTGAACTAGACTCGACTCTCTCACCAGTCCCCGGGAGCTTGCTAAAGAGGGTTGTTTTGTATGTACCGAGATCTACCGCATAATTGTACTCGAATATCATTGGACTGGGCCGTCATCAACTACGTAGAGGTTTTAGCTACCTTATATGGCAATATAATATTGGTATATGACAATTGATGACGTCAGATGTCATCCATAGTCTTATAGAAACACAAGGAACCATTGTTAGTTGATGCACAATGAACAGATCAATCTTGGTGTAGTCGTGCGACATGTCTATTTCACGGTAAAGGGAAATTTACACATAACATTTTGAAGTCGATTCTTGCAGAAATAAATCGATTTCGAATTCGTAGAAAGATGCGCACAAATGTTGTAGTCAAACGGTTGAATATTATATAAAACACGACTATAAACTTATTGTGCATGCACACGTATAAATGCAATGAGCGCGTATTTAGTTTCGCTTTCACTTTATACTGTGAGTTAAGGTTGAATTTGCGATCATCTTTTGTACTGACAAAGCTAAATTTATCCAGCTTTATTTTCAACAACAACAACAACAACAACAACAACAACAACAACAACAACAACAACAACAACAACAACAACAACAACAACAACAACAAAGAAACAAAGAAGTGAAAACTGCGTTGAACGTTTTGGATGATGTTTATTCTAGAAAATACTCGCCGTTATATGAATAGGAGCTGGCAGACGACTTTTCGCGAACCCTGGTGATACCACGGACAGACAAAACCTGTTATTGCGTAATTTTTTTTAGAAAACAGCATTAGGAGAGGGTCACATTTTACGCACAGTTTTCGTTTGCATACAGGTTCATTGAACTGTCATTTTCAAAAAACCCACAATAAACTGTGCACAAAATCACACGTTTTATCAGTCATATCTATTACTTACAATGTCGTGTCCCAGGATAAATATGTCGCTTACAGAACGCCACAGACTACGCTACAGACTGCCGAAAGTGAAAATACCACATTTCAAATAATTTTAGTATAAAATGTTATGACATACGCTAAATTGTCTTATTATAAGCCGTCAGGAAGTCAGCATCTTCAACTAAACAAATCAATATGTATGAATCAAAGATCAACAGAGATCAGTGAATTAATAATATGAATTCCAATAATTGTTGGAAGTTTGTTTACACTCACCGGTGCACTGTAAAGATCTTTATTAAAACTAAGACTCTGTTTTGGAAATCATGGCAAATGCCACTTCCGAAGCACCCGCTCTTAGTGGCAGACGACGTTTACAATTTCAAATACTTTACATGCTCATAGATCAGTCGGTGTTCGTTTGTGACAAACCCTTAAACCTACGAAAGAAATACATTTCGTAGAAATAAAGACTGGCTTCAGCACAGCCGAAAATGGGCTGCATTCATTTCGTGAGCTTTCCGATTTTCCTCGTAAGGATATACTTAGAAGAACGAGAACCCCTTTTAACGAATTCGTAACTAACAGACATATGATAAAAAACACACCCTATCACCTATACAAAGATAATCGTTGTGTACCAGTCCCACTAGCAAACATTTTTGCCCGCTCTTGCGAAACTGCCATTGCCGCATTTCCAAATTCGTAACAGAGAAATGAAAAAAACCCATCACCTACACAGGAATAATATTTCGTTGACACAATGTGTAACATTCCCGCGAGCAAGAACTTTTTTCATCATTTCCTGATGAAAAAGTTATTTCAAACGCAATAAAGACAAAACACGACTAAACAATATAACAACATACGCGACGTGCTCTCACGCAATGCATCTTGGGACCGGAAAATCGACCACAGTGTGTAAGATAAGTATCTGACTCCTGAGAAGAGAACAGATGTATTGTTGAAAGAAGCTAATAGATGTTAATCTTTTGCTGCGAACAATATACCTTGCTATCATGTCATCAGTGACTGAAGTCCCTGCTTGACTTGATGAAATAGGGAGGGCCTCAACCCAAATATAGTAATGATTAACCTTACACCGTAAGATGATGAAATTCATATACAACACTAGTTTTCATTCATGAGAATTAAGGGGACTGTTGATCTTTTCATTGTGGCCTATCAATCGGTTTTAGTCTCTCTATTCTATGCCATTTGGAGGGTGTGCATCGGCGTGTCAGAGTGGTTCAACTGAACAAGTTGACAAACAAAACTCTGTCTCTTTACAAGCAATCATGTAAGTACGTGCAAGCACTTAATATATAGCATGAACTTTGTCGCTGTTTGTTTCCATATGGTCTCTGTTGGGTCTAACAGATTTTGTATATTTCTGAACTGACTAGGTTCCAAAGAAATGGTACTAGGTTATAGAGTTTTGACACATCATATCATATGCTTCAAACCTGGAGTCCATAGCATTTCTCATAGATATTAAGAAAAATATTTGTATGGGCAATATAAAAAATGCCTTATTAAAATACATACATATGTTGTACATGTTGATTTAAGTGTATAACAACACACACTTGGGTCTTAAAACTGATTAGGTCTTCACACCAGAGGTCTGGTTTTAGAGCTGTTTTCCAATTCACTGAAAAAATTGTCTTTTGAAATTGCCAAGTTGGTTGATAAGAAACAAAATAGAACTTGGTGTGGCCAATACTTAGAGGTAACTAAACACATATAACCCAGGTCAACCCAGGTGAACCATACCATGTAACACTTAAAGAGAATATGTTAAAACATGACATCAGAGTGGTTTTATTGAATGAAATGGATAATCTATGTAAACAGTGGTCTGATATTTTGACATTGTCCCTATATCTGAGACAACAAATGCATCATATTACAATACTGTTGCATCATGCTAGTGTTATTGGCAGTGTCAAAACACACGTCAGACTGCGATATGATTGTATTATACTCCTGAAATCATCAGAATAAAGGGTGTCGACTATTTCAGATGTAGGTATAGTATACATGTACAGGCTTTGTGATGGTTAAATTCTAAGCTCTGGAATTGTTACAGTACTGTCCAGAAGCTTGGCATTCCCAATTTTGCGGTTGCAAACAGCATCATCAAGTCTGAAAGCCAATTCTTTGGGCTACTTTATTACAATAATTACACTGTATTTACTTTCACTTGGAATTGGGGAGAAGGCAACCAGTGTCTGTGTGGATGTAAATAATAAGTTAGCAGATCCCTGTTCTGTTATGTTGGAACAGAATTATGGCTGGTTTAAAATCAATCTGAGTAAAATGTTCCTACTTGATTACTCCTGGACCAACAAAATCTGAAACAAATGGCACTAAATGAAGGATATGGAAGTAAAATGATTACTGTATTCACTCACATTAGCGCCCTCACATGAAGTGCACAGTACTTTTGTTTAGACAATGTCTATTTTTAAAATACTTGCGACCTCGCCATTCGTTGACCTCTATCTGACCTTTAATCCCATGGTCCCCTACATGATTGACCTTTGACCCGACCCAAAGTGACCTCACCTGACCCTTCAGGTCATGAGGTCATGACCTCACCCTTACTTTACCTCCAACTGACCTATATATATTAAAATCACTGGTGAAATTGAGTTGTAATTCATGTCAGATTTTAATCAGATTGGTATATAATGTACAAATTAAACATCCTGGTGTCATTGCAGTATCATAAAAGAACCTCTTGAGAGTGCTGTCAAAGTGTTTGTTCTCTTTCACTGTGGATATGTTGCAGGCAGTAATCACAATAATCTTTGTTCTTTTCATATTTTAGGATACAGTGTACCATAGTTGGTAGTACAAAATGCGCAGATGGACAGTGGGATGGTATTGTCCTGGTAACTGACAAATTAGATAGTCTTGGACCAGGTCTACAATGTCTGAAACACCCACTGGAAGAACTTAAGAAGGTACTGTACTTTAATTTTTCCACAAATGCTATTAAAATCTATTGCTGCATAATGGTTTGTAAACATACCAGCCTTTGAAGTCGCGAGTTTTTCAGAGTTTAGTTTGAATGTGAAGCCTACAGGATAAACTTTCTTTGATACAAGCACTCATATTCTTTGATGTTACTTAGCAATTCAGTCTGTATTTTGTTGAGGGGGTGCTGTGTGTGTGTGTGTGTGTGTGTGTGTGTGTCTGTGTCTGTGTCTGTGTGTCTGTGCATGCATGCATGCATGCATGCATGCGCGCGCACGCACGCGCGCGTGTGTGTGTGTGTATGTGTGTGTGTGTGTGGTTTTGTAGGTATTTAGTTTAACTAAATAATATTGTCCTTGTTTAGGGCTGGTTTAACACATTTGATTCCCAGGTGCAGCTACCAGACTTTGCTCATACAATTACGTCTGGCTATCAAGCTTGCGTGTATAGAAAAGGATTTAGCAAAGTGTCAATGGAACATTTTCTATTCCAAAAACGCAATCTCCTGTTTATTCAAGAAAGCTTTCAACATTAGCCATTCATGCAGTGCTATGGAACAGGAACATGTGTGTTCGACAAGTACAATGAAGTTGTTAGTGAATTAATTTTTGAAATTACAGACACCTGCTTATCATTCATTTCATTATGTATACTCTGATGCCAGTTTTGAGAAGGACGTGGTTATTGTATTGCTAGGCAACCATCCAAGCAGGAGAATTATCTTGTCATTTAATTTCATAACTATAGATTGATGCCAGTGTTGAGAAGGATGTGGTTATTGCATCGCTAGGCGACCATCCAGCCAAGAGAGTTATCTTTTCACCAACTGGTCCTCTGAATCGGGATTATGATGATGTAAGAAGTTTTGGTGATGCAGCAGGTAAAGGAATCAAAAGGTATGTATATCGCCCTCTATGTTGAGAAGCTGCAAGTAAAGGAGTAAAAAAGTACGCATAATTTCCCTCTATTTTGTAGTGCATCAAAAGGTGTGCATAGTGCCCTCTATATTGAGATGCCACATGTATTTAGGAGTCAAAGGGTATCCGTATCTTCATCAATGCTCTTCTGCATTTTCAAAGGTATTGTAATTGCATTGCAGATGTTATAATTTAAACAATTTTTCCTGAAATAGCGTGACATTTGGCTAGCTATTTCTTGATAATACATTTCATTGTCTGGCATTAGAACTATTCGGCATTGCTAAGTTTATCATCTCCCCTGGACAAACGGTCTTGTAAACATTACTACATTTTTCGTATGACGTATACATCTATCTAAACAGATTGTTACACTGTAAATGAATTGGGAGATGATCTTTTTAATTTTCTAGTAGCTCACAGTAAGCGGTTTTTTGAGGCAGAGGAGTAAATGCTTTTTTCGTAGTAAGGTTTCAAATGTCAGATGGATGAAATAAGTCCAATATCAAATTTGGTATTTTGTCTAATTCATTCCCACTATATTGACATTGACATGATCATTTTGATAATTAATATGTATTTATTCTTTCTTGCTATGCTCAGAGCATTGAAAGCTGGATGTAAAACCCCTCTTCTGGTTGTTCCATCATGTGATTTATTCAAGGAAGCTCGATTGGTTGCAGCTCTGGGTGCCCTCCATGTTCTGTATGTGGTGAGTACTTTCAAAATATACATTTGAATGAATCTATTTCATCAAGTAAACATTTACATATGAACGCTTATGGTAGGTCCTTGCTTGTTTTCAACACATACATGTGCATGCACACATTTTACATGTGTATATAGATCCTTTATAGCTTTCAATCTTTGTGTTGGGATCAAGTTAGAGGTAGGGACGTGCCAGATACTATAGTTGCATGACCCGCTACAAAAATATACAAATATGCCTCACCATCACCATCGTGGTAAAAAAATATGGTTTTGTCTCTATTATGAAATATATATATATGTGGAAATTAATTTGCTGAAGACATTTAAACCTGTACTATCTGCAACTGTAACATCAAATAACCAAAGATATATTCACTAAATATTGGCCAGTTACTTATATAAAGACACTGTATCTGTTAATTAGCGGTACATGGTCAATATTATCTGTAGGTAGTGTTGTGGTGAGTTTAAACCTTGAGTGAAAGCTCACCTCATTTTGAATCTGTCACCACCATGTTAAGATGTGCTAGTTGTTGTAACTGTTACATAGTATCATTTTTCGTTCAGACAGCCCCAATAATTTCACCGAAAATTGTTAAAATACCAATAATTAGACATTATATGTGTTAATCAGTGGTTGATATCATCCGTAAACAGTATAGAAATTGTGATTGTTGCTGAGGACACCGATTTTTGGTGTGGACCCCAAAATTAATTTAATTTATACAGCTACAAAAATATAGTTACCCACAAGTGATGGAATGGTGTTCACAGTGTACAATATTATGAGTAAATTATTATACCTTACAAAAATTTTCAAAAACTAGCTCCACTGTTGCAGCTTTAACTTACCTCCATTATAATTCATTGAACTTTACATTCATAGCCTTTAGAAGTCAGAGAGAGTGATGCCACTAAAGCTGCCAAAGCTACTAAACTTGGAATTTGGGCAGAATCAGAAGAAGAGAGTGAGAAAGTACGCAAGTTGGCTGAAGGTATAGAGAGTGGAAGGTAAGTTAGCTGAAGGTATAGAGAGTGGAATGTAAGTTAGCTGAAGGTATAGAGAGTGGAAGGTGAGTTAGCTGAAGGTAGAGAGAGTGGAAGATGAGTTAGCTGAAGGTATAGAGAGTGGAAGGTGAGTTAGCTGAAGGTATAGAGAGTGGAATGTAAAGAATTGAATTTCACAAACAGTAATTTAGTAAAGTGCACTCCAGCCTTTGTGCATCATATTGAAGGGGAAATTGCGAGAGTAGGAAATAAGACCATGTCATTCCTTGGTTATATGATTCATCAATTGCATATACCTCCCTCTCACAGCTATATCTTCCATTTTACCTTTAGACTAGCTCGCTTATGGGTAAATTCTTTTGAAATATTTTCACTTCATAAAATATTTTGTTATGTAATTTGTTCATTTCCTTCAATGTAAATTTGCAATATTTTTTGTTTTCTTTTTTGTGTTATGTAGTGTATGGGTTGATATTCTTAAAGCTAAACTACTTCATTCCAGAGGAGACCACTATAAAATTATAAGTTCTTTGCTTGTACAGGAACTATTTGGAAGAATGCTTACCTATAATATGAATTAACCCGGTTTTATCATAGGATAATACATCCAATAGACATTTGCGCTTAATTGTTTACAACTTTTTCTTCAGATTGGTGGCTCGTGATGTGGGTGGATCCGATCCAGAACGTATGGCAGCACCAAAAGTAGAAGACTACATCAAAGAATTATTCAAAGATACATCAATTTCTGTAAGTAGGCTTTTGTATGATTATTATTTGTAATAATGTAATTTTTCACATACAACATCATTTATGGGCTGTGACATTGACCATGTAATTTGTCACACATATAATCAAGCCATTAAGAATATACTGTCCATGGTTCCAAGAATCAACAGGGCAGTAATATATAATTACTTTGGAATGGTAAGTGAGAAACAAATGCAATGTTTTGACTGTTCTGCTACGTATTATTTCACAAGTTTTGGAGATAGGCCATTAATGCTGAATGATAAACCATTGCATGATTAAGGTCCGTAGTAGGTGGATCGAAACGTCGCATTCATTCCCAATTTATCATTCCAAAGTAAGTATATCTTACTGTCCTATAAATAAACAATTACCAGTTTATGACAATATCATTTGTCTTGAATAATGCACAAATTTTACATATTGATTTCGTTTGATTAGCTAGATTCTTTTTTCCGGCAAAATAAAAAATTAAAACAGTGGAATAACAATGCTATAAAAAAATCAAGTATTCTTTAATCACAATGGGTCACTCAGTGCTGGCACTGAAATCTGCAGTAACCATCAGACAACTCGTCTATTTTCAGTTATATTATATGAGAGTTGTGTTTCCATGACAACCCTTTTTAACTTTATATTGACTATCAACCCTATGATTCACTCTTTAGATCAATGTCATCTCAGACCAAGCCATTCTGGATGAAAAGTATCCATTGCATGCTGCTGTTGACAGGTGTGCCCGTCACATTGATCGTCACAGGGGAAGGATTATTGAGCTTGAGTATGTTGGAGAAGGTACTATTGACACTACTTTGATGATTGTTGGAAAGGTATGTATACACTTGAAGTTTTGTACACTCGCAAAGAAAACATCCGTTTTATGTGGTAGAATTGATGTTGGTTTTGTGTTTCATGCACTTATGGGACATAACGTTTTTGACACAAAAGATACACAAATTTCAACCTTAAACTAACAATAATAGAGACACAAGAAACACAGCAGAATCTTTACCTAATCATATTGCATGAAGGAATAATCTATCAAGTGAAAATGACAGCGAAAATTATAAAAGGAAAAAGTGACTGAAAAAATATCCAAAACTTGTGATATGAAATAATGTCAATATGTATTTTCTTTGTGTAAATAGAGACTATTTTGAACTATTTCTGAAACATGACAGTGTAAAAATAAATATATTTTGTTTTGCTGTCTCAGGGAGTTACATATGATACTGGTGGTGCTGATATCAAGTACGGTGGTTCAATGGCAGGAATGCACAGGTATGTAACAAACCGAGTTGACAGTTTTCTGACAGTGTTAAATACTCCATGAATGCCGCCATATTGGATACCCAATATAAAAGGTCAAAGGTCAAGTAAACAATACAATTTGCTCATGCTTGATGAACCACGTTGGATACTACTCCTAGCTTATGGAGGTGGCACATGTCAACCACCTGTCAATGAATTTTATGTTACATCAGTACCTCCATCTTAGATGTCATATATCATTCAAAGAGATGAAAAGAACACTGAGAAAATAATGATCTTAATTGTAATTTTAATCCAATCTAATTTAATCTAATCTACAGAGACAAATGTGGTGCAGCAGCAGTAGCAGGATTCTTCCAGACCTTGGTTGTACTGAAACCAAAGAATATCAAAGTGTTGGGTGTCATGACGATGGTTAGAAACAGTGTTGGAGCAGGTAGGAATCAATACACCTATTGTGTACCTCACTGTACGTGCAGGTAATCCATATGAATAACATTACAGCAGAAGTGTTAAGGTCCGGATTTTGGTTTTGTGGACTGAGATTGTACGGTGAAAGGGCCCAACTTTAGGTGGGTCTGTAAGCTGTACTACTGAGAAATTAACAAAGCCAAATCACTAAACGAACAGATATCATTGAGCACACCACCTGCCATATTTGGGCAAAGTGTGCCAGGTCGTGATATAGAAAATTATTACCTGTGTTCGATGCATATGCTCTCCAGTGAGTTGCATTGGAATCGATACTGGGTACATGATAAAAGTGAGATATTGAACTTCCGGCTAATACGCTTCATGTGTGTAGAGTGAGATATGTAATAAGTGTATATCAATTCAAAATACCACCAGTGAACTAGTGTAAACCATTGTTCTAACAATTTTGGTCTCAATTGTGACCAATATAAAAGTTATATGTTATCATATTGTATGCTGCCTTCATATAAAAATGATTCACAGGTGAATAATTATCATGCACATGTCAGTAAATATTGGCCAAATAATGGTAAATCTTTAAGTCCTCAGTTAATAATTACAATGTTCTCAGTGATTTCCTTTGATATTTGGCATACTTGATGTTTTACAGCAGTGCAATATTTTATTTGAAATAAGTATTATATCATTTTCTTTTCAGATTCCTATGTTGCTGATGAACTTATCACATCCAGAGCTGGTGTCCGTGTCAGAATTGGTAATACAGATGCTGAGGGGCGTATGGCAATGGCTGATCCATTGTGCAAAATGAGGGAAATGGTGAGGGTTTCTTTAATCTCAAGGTGGTTTATAACATAATAGTTTTTCTCTCTCACAGATTCTTAATTTAGACAATGACCCTCAACTGCTCTTAGAGATGATCACACAATGTCACACAAGCTCAATAAACGAACTCCGTTCTTTTAGGTCAAAACCCCCTCCCTTTCCCCCTCACCATAAAGAAATGTTCACAAGTGCAACATCAACAGGTTTACATAATGTTGTCATCATGATGAAAATTGTAGTGGACACATCACTACAATTGATGCAATGTAAAAACATAGTAAACACATTAACATATTAGTGGAAACCAGCATTGAATATCAAATAAGCAGTACATTTTAATGAAATCAATAAAGGTGTGAAAGGTTTCTAAATTTGGTTATAGTGCGAAAATGAAGTTCAGCAATCGCATTGATGCCAGACCCCCTCCCCCACTAAATGAACTTCGTTCCTTTATTGATAAGCTTGTGTGACATCGTGCGATCGTCCCTCAGTGCACTGAGTACTGTTGATAATTTATACCAATGAGAGATTAGTAATTGAATGGTCTTTGATTAGTATGAGATTCATTATTGTGAAATAAACTTTCGTAAGTTTAACCATTTTTTTGTCGCTTTTTAACAGTGGTATTACAACTTTGCAAATTATCGACTTTCATGAACTTGTTAGCATGTCATGTTTTTATAAATTTACACCAAATTGTAAACATACCATCCAACTTTTGAGCTCCTAATTACTACAAGTGCTCGTCCAAAAAACAAAGATTTACACTTTTATTGGCTTCCTCAGTGAGCTAAGACATTGTGGAGATGTTCATTGAATACATTATGTAATTTTTTTCTTGCAAATTTCCAGGAATGCACAGATGTAGATTATGTAGAGGTCATGAAAGTGATAATGTAAAATGTAATAATCTTGGATAAATAATTGTATGTTTTCTTTGAATGACTGTAACATGATAATTTCATTTTTCTTTACTGTAGGCAGCGAATGAAACAAATCCACATATCTACACCATTGCAACCCTAACAGGCCATGCCATCAGAGCTATGGGCCCAAATTATACCGTAAGAATTTATTTTATTTTATCCTAAATTCATTCAGATACAGTCTATTTTGTGTATTAAAGAGTTAGTATGTTATAGGTTGTATTTTTTCAACCAAAGTATGAAGAGGCACTACGAAGGATCTGTCTGTTAGTACATTTATCAGTTAGTGAATCCTTGTACATCAAGCACCAATCAAATTGGACAAAGATACGTAATGTTGTTAGCCCTAATCAGTTGATACTGGCTAAGAGGCATGACATGGCACCTTGTATCTTATAGACTTCTCTCAAATATACAGCCAAACATGGCAAACTTTAAAGCCTTACACATAACATGCCACTATCAAGTTTTAGTTGCAACTATGTTTTCAAGATATCCATTAATTACAATAGAATCCACTTTTAGTAGTGATTATGTAAAGACAGTCATTTAATGTGTTTTCACTCAAACTATGTGATATCTTTCCATCTAAGATATATTCAAAAGACCATTTAAAAAAATTCAATTTCAGTATTTTCTTTGTAAAATATGTATCATATTAATCATTGCACTCATTTTTACACCCCAAGAAAATGTTTTCGTGTGCTTGTATTTATGTGCATTTACACACTGTTGCATCAATGCAGTAAGGTCTTATCTGCCTATACAATTGCATAGCAGATATGACCTTTCTGCACTGACGCAACGACTAACTTGACAATAAGCATGCATGTCTCCAAGTTTCAACTTTGTTGTTTCCTATCAGATTGTTCTTGACAATGGTCCTGCTAGACGTACAAAACATGCTCAGCTACTGCAAGAAGGTAATTTTGATTTCATCAATTTATGAATTCTAAGTTATGATAGATACTGTAATCCTCGAATGTATGCTAGAGACTTTTTTAAAACAAAACTGCACAAAATATGTATACGACAATGCCTCTTGTACAAGAATATAATGTACCAGTCTGATAATTAGTAGAAATAAGTCTTTGAGAACTATACGTGAAGACTGTAAGTCACAAAATTTAGGTTTACAGTAGTTAGTGAAAAGAAATAGTAAATACTGGTATTATACTTCAGCATATGCATGGCCACAACTCTCTGAGAATAGAGAAAAAACTATGTAAATTATAGTATTTTTAATCTGTGTACTGTGTACAATAGTATTTAATGCTGCAGTGTTCAACACTACCGTACAATGCAACAAATCAACACAATATTATATGTACCTAGTTGAAATACAAAGTCATACGGTGAGCATGCATTCTAGCGAGCAGCGTCAGTCTTATGGAACAGTATTGAACTTCGTCCTTTGTCAACTGTCGATCAAGAAGGACTTCAAGGCACATCTGTTTGCAAGAGCTTTCTCTAACTTTTTACATTGACCTACTGTTGTGTCTGTTCACTGCTATAGAACATTATGTTGGATTTTGGTGTTATACAAATTCTTTTGATTGATTGATGTTGCAACTCTACACTTTAATACATGGGCATAGTCTTGGAGGTTATAGACAAGAATGTGTTTGTTGCTTTAAACTTTGTTTTCTACAGCAATTCCAGCACCCCTGTCTGAAATCTGCTTCCCATCAGCACTTCAAATGGCCAAACTATACAGTCTTTTATCTTCCTAATGACAACATATAATATTAATCTACTAGTATTATATGATACAACAATATACATGTAGAGTCTTCTCTCTTCAAATTCAATTCCCATAAAGCCCAAAATAAAGTACTTTTAATGGACACAGTTTTAACGATTTGTGATATGATTCTGGGAATAGAGTCATGACGAATGGTTAGATAGTGTCTGGTTTGGAGTCTGCAGGTTGCAGGTGTGAGCATCACCATGGCCGTTTGTTTCTGAATGGCTAAAGTCCTTTGGCAACATTTGTGCTCCAGTCAACCCAGCTGTATAATTACGTACCTGGTAGAATAGTTATAATGTGAATGCTTTGATCCTATGTGCTTATACTAGGCTAAAATGGATTGTATGCTGACTAGGGCGGCGTTGAGAAAGCATGGAAGGCTGTCGCATTGCTATAGGTCTCTGCACCAGGGATAATTATTGTACAGCGACTTGAGCATAGTGTGGGAAAATGCTATATAAAAAACTAATATTAACATTATTATCCCTTTCTCTATCAGCTGGACACGTGTATGGTGAACCACTGGAGATATCAACCATTCGTAGAGAGGTATTGTCAGATTTTCAATAATTTAATATCTTGTTACCATCAAAGCAAAAGAATAATAAACTTGTATTTATTACAGTTTACGGGATATAAAGTTAAAAACGTTAATGTAGTATATTTTGACTTGGAAATGACAGTCTTGAAACTTTTGCAGTTACTAAGCATTTGTCTATATTATACTTCAAAATGGCCACCAAATGAGAATGTGATAGATTGACATTTTCCTTGGAAACAAGTGTGTACACGATCCAATTTCTGTACTAATTTCAAAAGGATCAGGAACAAGTTTTTATATGGTAAAATTTGGGTGATTTGGGGCACTTTGATTTTCAAACAACTTTGTCACTGAGGGTGCAGTCTTCCTCAAGGCATTTAAATCTTAATTCATAAGAGATCATTTTGTAATATGTCCAGTCAGTATTACAATGTATGTCATTTTTGTCAACTATCTCATTGTTTTCAGTGACAATTCCCAGATGATAGATACGCTTCTTCTGTAATCTTCACCATATCATCTGCTTTATATTCTTTAATAACCAAGCAACTCGATTATTTATTTTCAGGACTTTGTTTTCCACTCTGGGCCATCAGAATATGAAGATGTGGTACAAGCCAATACCCAACCATCTTCTGCCACAGCTAGAGGTCATCAGTCACCAGCTGCTTTCCTGATCATGGCTTCAGGATTGGATAAGGTAAGGTCAAGGGTCAGCAATCAGAAGGTGTATAATAGATGTGTTATGTACAATCTCAGTGTAAGGTTCAATCTTCAATTATTGTCTATAAATAACACTCACTTATTTATTTTGGGTTTTGCTCATTTATATTCTCACTTAGCATATCTGGAAAAATGTGTTTTATGGGGGCCTTATAGGGTAAAACATTGAAAGTAGCATTTATCTGAGAAAATTGTGATGTTTACTTTGTACTGCCCGATTTAGACGATAGAATTTTAGGAAAAACTGCGAATGAGCAAAACCCAAAATAAATGAGTGGGTGTTAAATATTGTGTTTCTAGTAAGGTCAACTTCACTCAGTTTAGATTATAGCATCTTTGTATTTATGACCTTCTGTTATCAGCTACCACACTTGGCATTGATTGTTTGAATTAGACTTTCTACAGAGTGTAATTGTACATATACAGGAGTCTTAATACCATAACTAAGCATTTGTGTTGGGCTGCCTCATGATGATATTGTAAATAGCGCCCTCTGCATGGAGAATGCACATCGTATATAGAATGCACATGTGTAGCCATTGTGCTGCAATGCATCTTTGGGTAAAACCACGCCTTGTAAAAAACGGCATAGTATATAGGACATGCATGTTTACTAGTCATTGACGTGCTACACAAATGTTTCATGGACACAGCATGAGCTATCAATTGACTTTATCTTGAAAATCAAAGTTGTGTCTGTTCCTTTTCATGCTGATCATTTGAATTTCATTTTAAAAACTAAAATTATAATTATTATTGTATTGTAAATCCTATAATTTCTTTCCCGTTTCAGCATGGTATTGACTCCAAGGATCCACTCCGGTACTCTCACTTGGATATTGCTGGATCTTCCGGTCCCTTTCCAGGCATTCCAACTGGTACACCCATAGTGGCTCTGACTGCCCAACATTTGCTGCCCAGAATCTAAGGACTACACAGCTTGCAGAAATCACAGGCAGAACTTCCAAAAACATGAATCGATGAATCCAACGTTATGAAAATTTATACTTTTTATTATAGTTCTGTATCTTAGCAAAGAAACCGTTTGCACAACTTGACATTCCATTGTGAATTGGGCAGCTTGAAATGTGAAATCAATGGCAGACCAAGTTATGAGGAAATTATGGAGCAAAATTGAAACTTGTCCTTAAGATATGACAATTGTGCCATGCTGTTAGCCAGCACGCATGTCTTTATCAAACTGCCCGTCTGTGCCTGCTAGATCTACAGATTTAGGTCATGCTTTGAACTTGTGATTAGAAATTCAAACAGAGGTCATTAATTTGATTAAAATCAAACAGAATAGTTCTGCTTCTGATACGAACAATTGTCTTTATGGTGATATTTGTCAATTATTTGTACTTGATAAAATACTAGACTATGGTTAGTAACTTATGACAGCATTAGGTGGCTGGTCTCATAAAACAGCATTGAAAGGCTGACATCATGGTCATTTTGACACCTTTCACAGCATAACGATATTTGATTGGCTGCAACCAAATCTGGTTGGACTGTGCAGGGTATTGGGTAGTTTCGTACAGCTGTGGTTTAGAAATCTGATAGGGCTGAACAACACGACGTATTTTACGGTCTAAATGAAAACTAACTGCTGGCATTTTGATTACCAGAAACAAAAGCATTTGTGGATCAATCATTTAGCAAGTGAATACCATTTGTATTCAAACTGTGATTTTCGATTAAAAACTTGTGTTCATTAACTAATCATAATAGGGATTACTAAACCAATATTATGATATCACTAATCCATGTCATACAGACTTTCACTATACTATGCCCATATTAGATCAATAATTTCTGTGTTCGTATATCGCCATGGTAATAAATAAGTTCAAAACTTAAGATTGTGTCCGTTATTACATTAATGGTTGATGTATGATAAAGACAATGTATGGAATTGAATTTATGAGACCAAAACCATACACTATAATATATTTACATACAAAAATATCTATGGATACGTACAACGACGTGTTTTTCCCAGTGTGTACAATATACGTCGATCACATTTAGTCATCTCGGTCAAGTAAACAGACAAGTAAAAGACGTTTTGTGCACTAAATGCTCAAATTTCAAACTGCGATTTGCATGTAGATATAAATGCCCATTTTGGACACTTTCAAACAAATTATGTCCAAAAAGTAGAAATTCAGCTTGTGGCACTTATAGTATTATAACAGATGGCTCATCAGAAAAT
Source organism: Glandiceps talaboti (assembly GCF_964340395.1). Classification (NCBI taxonomy): domain Eukaryota; kingdom Metazoa; phylum Hemichordata; class Enteropneusta; family Spengelidae; genus Glandiceps; species Glandiceps talaboti. The sequence goes on along the minus strand of NC_135563.1, from coordinate 9,571,956 downwards.
AAGTCTTTAGGCCCTGGATTCTGCAATTTATAATGACAGGTGGTGACTCGCATGCAATCATCTGCTGTGACAGTCTGTACGGTGATACATAGTTCGAAACTGTGAGAATGAGACGCCGACAAGAAACTGTCCCCGTTTCTTCACTGACGTTCTCGTATGCTATACCTCAGATATGCTTAGGCCTAAAAAATGTTCGTTCCGGTTACCCAACCGACCCAGTTTTTCACTACCGACCCTAAATGTTTTTTAAGTATTCAAGAAAAAAAATAAAATCGAGAAATTGTAAAGCCTCGCAAGAAACGGTGGATGCGGAAACTGACATCAACTTAAAAAGACATTATAAAAGTGATCTTGCAATCTGTAATGGCTGTACATCTGATGAGAAGAAATCAATAACACAGAGACTATATAGAAAACAATGGAAAACATAACTACCTGAACTAGACACACACATATGGAAAAAAATATAAAATAAAATAAAAAATCTACCTACCCCACATATTCTAAAATTGAACGTAATTGGAACCACACATTTTTTTTTGTTAGGCCTTATTGCAAACACTCCATCTATTAACAACAATTGTTTTCACTTATTTTATCACACATCAAATCGTTCTTTTAGTTCTAAATAGTACTGGTTAACAGAGTTTAAGAAATTAATGTCATTTTCCATCACTTTTCGTCATTTATGTTTTAAGAGCTCTTTATAGCATTTTCTCAGTTCATTATTTATCCACCTTTGTTGTAAAAGGTGACTGCTGCAAACCTAGACATTTCTAAGCCTTGAAAAATCGCCAACCATTTGGACGAACAATATATTAGGTTTTACACGTTTTTGCAAATGTATCACAAATACAGACTTCTGTGATAGCATTCGAATTCCTGGGGTTTCACCTACTTGTTGAATGCAAAACATCAATCGGGAAATTACTTCATATTCTGGCGTTCCGTTTTATATTCTGTGCATGAAGCAGCCATTGTTTGTTCAATCTTGTTCATTACACTATATTCTTCTTCTCTTGAATGCCGTCTTAATGGCATCTTGCAGGTTGAACTAGCAACCATTGAATCATATTTGAATAGCTATTCAATTCTCAGTGCGTTTGAAAGACACGTGATACTTAAGCGCATGGCAGTTATATATGAGTAAAGTGCTCTATATATTAGCATTAAATGTATAATATATTATAGTTGGCTAGGTTTGTATATTGAAACAAATCTTCCTTTCGATCGATAACTGTTCCTGGACACAGCTTTAAGATTTCCAAAGCGATTTTCCATCTCGAATATAGTCATGGCTAGTCCACTTGCACTGTACGAGCTCTTGGTGTCTTACACGAAAACTCAAGCATGTATCGCTGCCTGCGAATTGAAGATTTTCGACGTATTAGAGAGCGGGTCGAAGACAGTCGACGAAATCGCGCAGCTAATTCAAGCCGATGTTGGTTGCACGGAAAGAATTCTGAACGCCTGCGTTGGAATTGGAATTTTACGAAAAGACAGCGAAGGAAGTGCAGCAGCGGTAAGCGACAGTTTTGCCAATACGCCATCTGCTTCAAAATATCTGACGTCTTCTACCCCTCTGTCGATGCGACCCTTATTTATTGGCATGGGCAGAACTGACTATCCACTAGTTGGGAATTTAGTTCATGCAGCACGCGAAGGAGCGCCTCAGATAGAACGTACTTTCGGCAAACATGGTTATTTCGATGATCTATTTAACGATCCTGACGAACGGAGAGGATTTATGACTGAAATGCATTCATATTCATCCGTGTTCATGCGAGAACTCATTAAAGATTTCGACCTGTCTTCCTTCAAGAAAGTTTGTGACCTTGGTGGGTGTACAGGCGCATTGGGACATGCCCTCTCTGCCGCGTACCCTGAGATGAAAGTCACCGTATTTGATCTACCTAAAGTTGTCGAGATGGCAGAAGATTTCACGCCGATAGACCCGAAGTCGCCTAATGTAAGATACCAAGAGGGAGATTTCTTCGTAGATCCCCTTCCAGCTTCAGATCTTTTCATCCTCTCAAATATCCTCCATGATTGGTCTGAAGAGCACATCGATAAGTTGCTGAGCAACGCGTTTACAGCACTGGAGAAAGGAGGAGGTATTTTTATCATTGAGGCACTGTACGATGATGACAAAACGGGGCCCCTAGCAACCAGTGCTATTTGCATGATGATGATGGTGTGGTTCCAAGGAGGCAAGCAGAGGAATAGCGTAGAGATGCAGGGACTGCTAGAAAAACATGGTTTTAGTGATGTACAAATTAAGCGAAGTGGTTCAGTGTATGATACAGTATTAGCTAGGAAGTATTGAGACAACATCGACGTGTTTGTATATTCCCATCTCGTATCATAGTAAATCTATGGAACAGCTAAAGTGTAGTATTACCGTGGTTAGATTGTTGGTCTCTTTATTGAACACTTCGATCAAAGCTCTTTGTTGAGAAACAACATTGATTTGGCTTCTGGCAAATGTATTTAAACAGCGTATCTATAACTATATAGACAGCCTTTCAGCAATTATGGTTTGCTCCCAGGGGTAGCTAATGTAATACCGATGTCTGCCTGTTCGTATGTATGTATGTATGTATGTATGTATGTATGTATGTATGTATGTATGTATGCATGCATGCATGCATGCATGCATGTATGCATGTATGTATGTATGTATGTATGTATGTATGTATGTATGTATGTATGTATGTGTGCATCCGCGCCTGCCTGTCTGTCTCTGTCTGTCTGTCTGTCTGTCTGTCTGTCTGTCTGTCTGTCTGTCTGTCTGTCTGTCTGTCTGTCTGTTCGCCCATTTGTATGTATAATATCCAAATCCGGGGTTATAAGAAATGTATGATGTAATTAATAATATACACAAACTTGTTCTTTGTCATTTGAATCAACTGTTAAATGACTTTTTGGTAGGGTGATTGAATATACTTCATCATGTTTTTGACGTTTATAGCCTGCATATTGTGTTCGAATACTTATATACACATATAAAAATTGTCTTCATTGACTTCATTTACAGCACGGTAATACTGGTTCAAACTATCACTTAAGTACTGTGACCACCGAGGACCTTTTCCTAGGGTTGAAGCAATTTGATATTCAATCACTAAATATCTTTTGTTTTCCACTGGAATGTACCTAATTTTTTAATTGCTGTGAATTAACACGTTAAACACATAATCATGGATTTGGTATTATTGTATTCTTAGCTCAGGTTAGAGTTGCACTAGCTGTAACTGGAGGCAATAAACAATACATTCCCTCAAAACTGTTTAAATAGATATAATTTAGTCACTATCAATTTTAATCACATTTTAATCCATAATTAGTACAGTAACAGATTAAAATCGTCAGGCGAAAAAATAATAGTGCGTTTCCGATAACATGGTCTGAAGGAATGGGGTAGGTAGGTCCGGATTTTATTTTATTTTATTTTATTTTATGTTTTTTAATAGCTTTTATTTTTGAAAACCATTCTGTCAGAAACCCCTTCTGGTGATATTTTGATGAAATATATACAGACCTCACCGGGGAAAGAAAACAGACGTGCATGAAGGTCAAGAAGGCAAAGAATTTTTTATATTTTTGTTTTAAATGTTCAAAAAAAATTAGGGTCGGAGGCTTATGCTAGGTTTGTCAAATTGTTGGCACTGATTTTTGAGTGTGGGCCCAACATCAATTTGATGGATTTATTGTGACATATATTATGTGTACAGCTACACACATGCGTCTACCTAGAGATGTTTAAATACACCTCATGGTGGACAATGCTACGAGTAAATCACTATATCTGACAAAACTGTGTTTTTGAACAAATCTAAACCCTTCCAGTTGCAGCTAGTGCAGCTTTAAACCCCAGCATTCAAGGGGCCTTGCAAGACAGGTCAATTGTCCGTTTGATATTCCTAGCACACAGGAAAGGGCTTGGTTTTCACCAGTTTTCATCTTAGACGTAAGACCTTTACTATGTAAAAGAAGATATATATATTTCCCATTCAATTTTGTCACCAGTTCCCACTTTGTGTTAGGGAAATATATCCTTCATATGTGTTTTGAATGAATATATCAGAACGGGAAACTGAGTTCATTTTACCTCCCGTAAGAGGAGGTTAGTATGTTATACTTTTTTCTGTGTGTGTGTGTGTGTGTGTGTGTGTGTGTGTGTGTGTGTGTGTGTGTGTGTGTGTGTGTGTGTACAAGATATCTCAAAAAACTACTGCATCGGTTCTCATGATTCTGCACATCTGCCATATCACATGAACTATGAATGTTAATTAGTAATTTTCATAATTGATGGTTTTTAGAAATATGCCATATCTATTAACCATAACAAAGCACACATGTCATATATAGTTTGTTGATGTAGGTTACAGTTTTAATGAATAATTTGCATAATTAAGTAATTGCAGTAATTAGATTATATCTTAAGAATGCACAAATCAAATTCCACAACATTTGGTACATACATCAACCATAACAAAACACACATGTCCTAAAATGCTAGTTGGAATAGTTTTTAGTTTTAATGAGTAATTTGCATAATCAATGATTTTCAGTAATTAAACCATATCTCAAGAAGCACACTTCAAATTCCACAACATTTGGTACATACATCAACCATACTAAACACACGTGTCTCATAAAGCCTGTTGCCATAGTATTTAGATTTAAAGAGTATTAATTTGCATAATTAATGACATTTCATTTGAAGTGAGCCTGACGTTTTTGAGAACGAGATAATGCAGACACAGAGAGAGACAGACAAACAGTCAGACAGACAGACAGACAGACAGACAGACAGACAGACATACAACACATACAAAGCATCATTATTTCACAAATGTCTGATACAAATGCATGACATTAATTTGGTACACATTTTCTATGTGGTAAAGTGTGTAATAATTAGCACTTTCAGTTCATATCTGGTTAAGAACTAAAATTAAAGCATGAAGAATGGAATTTCAAATCTTGGCTGATCTTGTGTGAGTATTTCCAGAATGATACGTGTTTATGGAGTGCCTTTTCTACTTCCACGTCTCCTTTACATTTACCCTTTTCCTTTACATTTACCACTTTCCCTATACTTCTAGTCATATTGCTGGATCTACACATGTTTTACCTCCATACGGGGAGGTTGTAAAATGTTTCTGTCTGTCTGTCTGTCTGTCTGTCTGTCTGTCTGTCTGTCTGTCTGTCTGTCTGTCTGTCTGTCTGTCTGTCTGTCTGTCTGTCTGTCTGTCTGTCTGTCTGTCTGTCTAGATCTGTCTGGCCAACAGTCCCTTTATCTGCCTGTGCCTGTTTTTGGAGTAATAACGAGTTCTTATTGGTTTTTGTGCGAGATCCATGCATTCTTATCAGCCATGCAAATTCGTACATGAACGAAATATAGTCAGGCTGCTTCAACTCCAATAAAATTGTGTGCACTTATTCTTTGAAATAACAACTAGACCTGGTTAGATTTTGGGTGAAATCCATGGAAGTCAACTGGAATCATTTGCACATAGCTGGATTGTACCACATAATTATTGGTTAATCAAAATCCTGTGTCGTTTACCAGACACATTGATAACAGTATAGTACATACATTGAATGTATTTGGTGTTTTTTTACCTTCTTATTAATGAACCTAATTTGTATAATCAATGATTTTCAGTCATTGGACATTGACTTAATAGTGTCGCTTGATATTTGTCTTGCTTATAAATAAGTATGATATACATATAATATATAATATATAGCATAAACTTATTTTTACAATATTTTCTCCAATAGTTGCTTGAAATCTGTCATAGTCTCTGAACATAACTGAAACATCGGAAATCGACCAGTTGATTGGTAATGTATTTAAACAACTATAAATGTGCATAATGGATGCATTTACATAATTCGATAAAATCATATTACTTTATGCAACTGTTCATTACACTTTATGTGTATGTATTTCCCCACAGCCAGGGAAGATATCAGCTTACAGCATTGGGCGACATTGTGTTTTGAAGGCGATCAACGGTACATATACGGTGGCCGCGTGAGAGGGTTTCAGACAACATAGATCAGATCATCAAATACCATTACATTATTCTCATTCAGGGCCACTTGGAAGAACGCCAACTGTGATATATTCTTATTTTAGTACAGTTATTTTGATACTTGAGAAAATGCAATTAAGGAATATCGACAGTTTTGAACACACACATCATGACGGCTGGGAATCAAGATCAGAATCAGAATCAGAATCAGAATCAGAAAAGCACTTTATTCATCACACGCAGGGATGGCAACAGTAATAAAACTATAAAACTTTACACAGTGCAATGGTAAAACGGTGCAAGGAAATTCAGCTTGTAGAGAGTGTGGTCAAGTTTTCTAACACCACGTTTAATGGTAGTTCTTTATCATATCTCTCTAAAACACTTAAGGTGGCTTGTTGAATGTTCGTATCAGTACATCACCTAGATGTAATAATTGTAGCGTTTACTGTGATTTTGACGGCTTTTTTGTCTGTTTTTGTGCCTTTTTCGTTCCGATGTTTAACCCGAATCAAACGCTACATTTCCTGTAATGGAAACGCAAATAGACGGAAGCGATTCAGATGTGAGTCGCAAAGTTGGGCGGATTTATCTGCTAAATTACGCCTTACCTGGCAAAAAAACGGACATTTCCTAACGCCAACATTAATATTACGGAGCCTTCAAGACCTAAGAAGTGTTCAGAGGTACCCCAACTCCGGCAAAATCGGCAAATGTAGCAATGCACGCAGCATTTTGAAACGGGAGGTACGCTTACATCTCGCTCACGTTTTCAACGTGATCTCGTCTATTTGCGATTGCATTATATAGGAATTGTAGCGTTTGATTCGGATTAAACATCGGAACGAAAAAAGGCAAAAAAACAGACGAAAAAGCCCTCAAAACCACAGCAAATGCTACAATTATTGCAGCTATACATAACCCTAAATGCATGGGTACCGTAAAATGTGTGGTTAATAGCTTGTGTGAAAAGGCAAGTGGCATAGGGCGATCATTAATGTGATTAAAAAATAGCAACATTTACAGCGAAGAAGCATAGCGTATTTAGACTGTGAAAAATACCTCTTTATTACCTTTATTTGTTACTGAGTTTTGTTTGGATAGACGAACTTCAAGGGAGTAATATATGAAGCAAGGTAGGTGGATAACTGGGTATGGTAATAGTAACATTACAAAGTTAGCAGTAGTCGGGCGTTGTACAAAAAAATTGTAGTTTTAATTAATAAAAGACACTTTTAGTGATATATATCAACCTCAGAACTATTATAGTTTCAACCACTGCTTACAACCCAATACAATGGTATTCGGTAGATTTAACTGAACGACACGCTTGTTCTTACTTATAGATAAATTCAGACCGTATGATGGATAGCTGCCCAAACCCCGATCACAGCCTGGTATTTTCGCATTACATGTATAGTACAAACAATTAATCTTTTGTACAAGCCTTTCATAGGTAGCTAATGTAAAATGATCGGTATTATTTCCTTAAGTTAATCAAGGTCTTAATGTTTTGATTTTCTCAACTACACGTACTTAAGGCTTCATACTAAATGAATGAGGATAAAGAATGAATAAATTAATCAACAATATTATAATCAATAAACCTCTTTTAGTTGACTAGTGTACAAATCCTAAAGATGTCAAATCATCAGATCTCATAATGACCACTACGTCAACATGAAAATATGCGGTGGGTTTCATTCAAAAGTTAAGAAATTGTTTTTTCACATATGTAGCGATATTCAGAAATGTAGAAAGTGAACAATACGTCATTCCACAATAGAGATGGCTGATCAAGAGTTCGCACATCCAGTTGAACTGATTTTGGTAAAAAGCCCTCGTTCGGCTCTCCCTCATTCCATGGTATAAAGTCAGGCGTTGTTCCATCTAGCCATCGCAAACTAATTGCTATCTGTTCAGAAACAGATAAATGGTATTCAGAAATATTAAAAGAATGCTATAAGTATTGTTGTTGTCTGTCAGAGAATATCGTCGTAAACCACGGCCTCTTTTACGGCACCGTCCAAGACGCACCGTCAAGAGGTATCGAGTTAGAAATATCAGCTCTGGTTTGCGAGAATGTGGCAATAACTCATTTTATATGTATACCCGATATTAAATATAATGTAAGCACTTTGGTTTTGTTCATATAAATGATTACATGATCATCTCGATTAACGAAAACTCTTCCAATTACTCAATCACGTATATAATCAGATGCAAAGAGAATGCTTCTCGCAAGTGTTTGAATATTATTAAACTAATTCTATAAGTGGAAATTGTTGTTCCTAATATAATTTGTGACTGCACAGACCAAGTTTGGTTGTTTGGCCGTGAGGATGAACATCGGGATCATGGGTTAATCCATCTTTGATAACATGAGTACGTACGTATTTGAATTGAATGACTTTTCCTTTCCTTGATTTGTGTTTTTTAACGACAAACATGACTGTCATTCAGCTGTTTTTGAGACAGTCATGAAACAATGGGACGTGCAACTACTTAACATTTTTTGTCAGGTTAAGTTGAAGTAAGCTCATGTATGGTAGCGCGACGACGTTGTGGTGTACACAAGAAATTTAATTTGGTAATTCGACATTGCAGATAGAAGGCAATTGTAAGATGACAGGCCAAGTTGTCTAATATGAGTAATGAGGTCCAGCCCACTGCCCGCTCATCGCAATTTACTGAGGATGCTATTTGATATACTCACAACAAAACAATTTCTCCTTCTAATATATACGTATTGACAGTTGTCAGTTGACTACTAGATTGTGCTGTAGTGTCAACACTGCCTCACCAGTTTCGATGACACACGTGGTCACAAATTTATTATTGTATTACATAATTAATTTACATTTTGTGAATATTGTAAAATAATAGGAAAATTTGTTCACTAACTTCTTGAAAATATATCGAAAACTGCCCGCTTTGCCCACTGCCTTCCCTTTACCCCCATATCATACAGCTGAAATATATGTTGCCTGCTGAAATACCGGGCCATTTTTCCCCTCACTCTGGCCAACCTTGGAATTCATGAAATTGCCCGCCCACTGAAAAATCATGTACGAACAGCCTTTTGCACCAGCAGCTTCGTTGGCTGCACCTGAGTAATCGTTCTCACAAAATGACATAAACGCAACAAGTTTCGTTTCATTTATTTCTTGCGCAGAAGCAATAATTAGAATACGCGATATAATTTTTCAAAAGTAGAGACAATATGCTAATGAGGGAAATAAGAATGCACCATTTTGAATCTAATAGGCCAATGGAAAGCTCCGTTTCATTTAAGTAACAATCCACTAATGACGTACATAGAAATTTCCAAGATTATGGTAATTTGTCTTATTAGTTTGCACGAAAATCAACACAGAGGGAGAGGGGAGGGGAGGGGAGGGGTGAGTTATTTCCGAGGGTCCAGAAATGACCCTTTGAACAATTCAGTCGCTAGCTGAGTCTTGGTTATTTATGACGGCGTTTTCCATTACCCTAATGGTTAGGTACTAGGAGTTTTATATACGAATATAAGCAAGCATTAAAGTATTTAGCATGAAACAGTTTTAACCAATTGAAATATATGTCCATGATATCTATACAAACCTCGTAATTAAGGCCGACAGAATAACTAAATGGAAATAACCAACCAGGATCACGTGTACATTAATTTCTCTTCAGATGTTCACAAAATTGTTGATATTATTGATGAAGAGAGTCAAAGTCTTATTGATGTTGGTATTAAGAAAAACTTGTCAAATATGCAAGAAACATTGACTGTAAATCTACATCACAAGCCTAAACTGCGTACATACGTTCAATTTAAGTTGAAATATGTAAACTCGATAAGTATACGAGTCCGTTCTCAAAGTTAAAGGGTCATTATAGACAGTTTCGTATGGGCATCTTACCACTATACGTATTGAAACAAGATGTTTAAGGCACGAGTTGGTAAATGAAAGAATTTGTAGATTTAGTATTTAAAATAAGTAGGAAGATGAATGTCATTTTTGTTTGCATGTGCTCAATATCACGATCTCAAATGAGCTCTATTCTAAAAATTAACCTACAGGCCATGACACAGGAAGAAAAACTAAGTAGCTTTCTCTCCGGACCAGTAAGAACACTTTCAAAATTTATAGAAAAGGCATTTTATAAACAAAGAGAGCTATTGTATGTTTTACTTGATTTGTTTTGCCAGTTGATAGGTGTATTTCTTTATTTGTTGTGCTCTCAACCTACTGTAAAATATAATGTGTATTTATTGGTGGCTTTTAAGTGCATTTGGCTGAGCAACTCCTTGACTTGCAAGTCACAATAATATTAAATAAACTACTACTAATACCACCATCACCACCACCACCACCACCACCACCACCACCACCACCACCACCACCACCACCACCACTACCACTACTACTACTACTACTACTACTACTACTACTACTACCACCACCACCACCACCACTACTAGTAGTTGTTGAATTCCCTAGTGTTTATATACCCTGTTAGGAAAACAGGCAGATCCTTGACCAGATCAGCTGACATAGTTTGACAGTAACTACGAGCATCATGCCATGTCAACTTTTCAGTTGAGATATAGTAGCAGGGCGATTTGTGTTGTTGTCATCCAGCTTCACATTCTGGTCACATCATATTAAAACAAATTGATATATAGCATAATAATTTTGCATAACATATAATTCACTAACCTCGTAGAACAGTCCAATTGAATAATTACACATAAATAATGGATCACAGTTGCTAAAATTCATCGTCTTTATATACCCAGACAGAAAGTCATTGAGTTCCTGGTTATCATCTTTGACAAGGTGGGCTGACATAGTATGACAATGATTACGGGCATCATGCCATTTCAACCTTTCAGTTGAGAAATAGTAGCAGGATGATTGAAAATGTTGCCACCCGGCTTCACATACTGGTAACACTAGATTAAAACAGATACAGGTACAGTTAATAGAAAAGACAGCCATATACAAATAAATAACTAATCCCACACATAAAACTACCCACATGTGATAGTACAGAACTATGCAAGAAAAATAAGTTGAACTTTTCCATCAGGTTAAAAAACCATATGTATTTCGTAAAGTTTATGTTGTGACTGACTGACTGACTGACTGACTGACTGACTGACTGACTGACTGTCTGTCTGTCTGTCTGTCTGTCTGTCTGTCTGTCTGTCTATCTGTCTGTTTTTATCTTGATGTCAAAGCTGAAAATGTGGGTCGTTCGGGTTATGAGAAACAGATAAAAATAGGGCAACCTGAAAGTGATATCAATCAGTGCCTCAATAAAAGGACAACATAATGATATGGAAACGTTTTGTTTGATCAGGTACATAATAGACCACAAAAACAGAGACGTATATATAAGTTACACTTTTAAAATTTAAGATTTGTATTGACAAGAGTACGAACCAGTCAGGTTAACATATATGAATAAAAACTGTTGTTGTGGCTTAATTTCAAAAGAAAGAAAGCTGAATTGAGAATATTATTTCACCATAATACTAGTAATGACAATTAATACAAGAATTTCAATCGCCAAATATACACAGTATATTTATTTGCTTATATGTAACACACGAAGCCATTGATTTCAGAAAGCAGACAATATCTTCATATTACATGCTTAGTAATTTTATTTGTTTGTATTTTTACGTCTTGGTATTTTTAATGTATATATTGAATATTTTTTTTCTTGACACTGTGTGAGAAGAGCCTTTGGCTCAACAGTCTATCGATTTTAAATAAAGTCAAATAATAAAATAAAAAATAATAACATGTATGGTAGCTCAGAATTTTGCAATCTGATAATGTGTGTTGAAGCTAATAAAAAAACCTTTGTCCTCATGGGAGGCATTCAGTTTACATCGGGCCTGATGTTATCTGCCCCTTCAGGGATTGTGACATTTTACATTTCGTGAAATAAGAAATTTGCTTCATAGCAATTCAGTTTGCTAATTTCAGTTTTCACCAACCTGCAGTGCTTTCAATGTTGATCAAAGGATTGTTGGTACTCGTTGTTGATACCGTAGATGGTACCATAGTTGGTTTCGTAGTAGTCGGTGTGAATACCGTAGATGGCTTCGTGGTAGTCGGTGTGAATACCGTTGAAACCATCGATGTTGGGTTCTTGGTAGTCAGTGTCATATCCGTTGTTTTCTTTCTTGTAGACAGTGTTGACTTGGATTGAAGTTTCCATATCATATTATCACAAGAACGCCATTCATCTTTATGACAAAAGCAACATTTGCAGTGACATTTCATTTTCTTTTCACATGTCAATCTATCAAAATATACATGCTGGTATTTGTTATCCTGTGAATTTCCGCTTGATAAATCTTTTACTTCACAAAAGCAGAACAGTACTCTTTTATTGAACACTCTGCTTTCTAGGCTACTTGGAAATAAATGGTATTTACATGTAAAATGTGACACGAATATCACAATAGTGCTAAAACACATACATCTTCGAGTTGAAGTCCAACTGTACTGTGATATTTCATGTAAACACCATGTCCAATGGTCCATATCACAAGGCTGGCCTGGTGTGATACCTTGGAACTATACGCTGTTTGCTTTTTGAATGACAATGACAACACATGACTTTGTTACAATAAATGCACTCACCTTTCTCAAAATACATTAAACCGAAAATGATGAAAGTGGCCAATATTAACCAGTATAACAACAGTACTACTGTCACATATCGGCAAGCAGAGTCTTCACCCATTGTGTCTTTCTAAGACGTGGCACCAAAATAAAATAAAAAGAAAGACTTCGGCTGAGGAAATAGACACGTAACGGTTGAACATCTGTTCACATATTAGAGTATGGGGTTGCAGATGCGTGTGTCTACGATTGTATTGATACATAATATAGAAGACAGAATAAAAATAGCCTTCAACTGAAAATAGCCTCTTTAAAACACCAGATTGCAAACTGAAAACCACCCAAAGGCACATACATTTGTTTCTACAAATAGTAACTGTTGGAATACAAAACTTTTAATGAGTAATTTGAAAGATTAATAATTTTTAGTATTTTTTTCTCAATAATTTATCATTCATTTTTTTAGTAGTCGTTGTATATAAACAGAATATATTACTCAGTTGATTGACAGGGTATTCTTTAGTACTTGTCTGTATGGTCGTTTGATTGAATTGATTGAATTATATTTATTAACCAAAAATAAAAACCACAAATGAAAATAAGTATGTCAAAAGGAAAAGTTAAATTGGATAACAGGAGTCAGAGAATAGCTATGTTAATCATATACATTTTATTATACGTATAATGAATTACGTCATCGTATCGTTTATAAGTGATATCTTAATACACATGTACCGGATTTCAGTTCAGTCTATTGGCAGTTGTGATTAAGTATGTTATAGAACACTGTGAGTAACTTTCAAATAGGCCACGAAACGTATGTCCAAAACGTAAAATCTCAGCTTGTACTTGGTATCCTTTTCGGGAAACGGGAAATAATTACACATGAGATAGAAATCACCTCATTCACAATTATCTTTATTTCCATTCAATTTAATATTTTTTCAACACTTCCAGTAGTCTTGGTACTTTCATCTTTTAACAATTATTCTTGAGACGTTATCTGTTTTCAACTTTAATATTGGACAGCGGAGGTTTCACTTTTCACTCTAGAGGGCGCCATTGGCAACTGAAAAGCGAAATCATAGGTAAGTAACGAATCGGTGTGCTGTTGTTTACCATACTTTTAGTGAACCGTTTAATTACGATGCTATTGTTACAAAATATTGGATGGTAAGCTAGTGATCAATTTGTAATGATTATCTTTCCCATCAGACCTCAGACTTTTGCGTTTTTACTGCTGCTCATTAATATAAACGGTCAACGAAGTCATTTGCATATCTTTTTGATCGCGTCGAATTCTATTGGTCAAAAGTTTCTCGTTCGCTCTCACGTGGCAATTCAACGGACCTCTGTTACTAGGCAACACGCGTGGTTGTGTTTACATTGCAAATGCATTCTATGTAAAGCAAAGAGTCTACTCGTTCTGCTCATAGAAATCTAAATTGTTCAAGTTGTTGTACAAGACAGGATACTTGAGGTCTAATCAAAACATGCATAACAATATGTCTAGAAGTTCGACAACTATCTCAATCGAGAGAATTTACCAAAACCGAGTAGACATGACGGGGTAAGTATACGGTTTTATTGACACTAAAGACAGTTTGAAAGATGGCGGATGACTACTGCGTGTTTAGTTAAGTGTCTGTACATTGGACATTGTATATGTGGGGTGACTTTAGTCTCAGCATCATCAAAAGTAGAATTGAAATGATCTTTCCATTCTACATATGCTATTGTTCATACAAACTATCTTTTTCGATTGCAGGAATAACTGGACTTTGGATTTATTCCAAATAGCGTTTGATGATGTCATTTTACGTATCAGAGAACTGCAAACGCACAATTCCTGTCTTTGCAAACATTTTCGTTCCTGGGGTTTTCGAAGACAACGGAAAGTTGAAAAGAGTGATAACAGCCATGAAGGAGAAATAAATCAACTTGGCGCCATGTTTAACAGCATGATGGAGTGGATAAGTAATGTCGTAGTGGCAAAGGATGGCACTCGATCGTCATGCACCGCGTCACAAAATGCTGACAGTCGTAATATCACAAGTCAGCAATTCAACATGGTAGTAGAAGAAAACATGAAACTGAAAGTTTAGCGAATATAATCGCTTTGGAGAGAAACCGGAACGAGTTGTATCAGACCATTCAGGAAGTAACAGAGAATACAGAAAGAATGGACAAAGAACTATCCAAAATGAAAAATACTTTGAAACAATTCAAAGAACAAGCTAATGATAATATCACAGGACACAGTGCTCACCAGAGCAGTGGCTGTGTGGAGATGTCCTCAAACTGTGGGGGTGATATCACCGAACTATGTTGTGACGTCACAGAACTGCCTCAAGAATGCAAAACCGGCGAGCAGTAATTGCAAGCAACTCTTGTTGAACGTTTTCTCATTAATGAGAAAGAACAGACGACTTGAGAAGTCACTTGCTACCATCATTGAATACATAGACAATGACTGCAAAGACAATATAAATAGTTTTGGCCAGTATCGCTCTCAGAGTGAAGCCATGGAAAAAGAAATGAAGAGAAAGCCGTTTATAGTCGAAAGACATGATTGAGTAACACTATATTTGACTTTTAACCTAATATAAAGGTGAACTGTCGCCTGTTCATATCTAGCCGTGTCAACAATGTAGTACAGTGTTTTACTGTGGCTAGAAGATTGTACCAAGTATTTTTTCTGAAATGTTTATCATTCACTTTTTCAGTAGTCGTTGTTATAAACAGAATATTTTACTTTAATTGATTGTCAGTGTATTCTTTATTACTTGTATGTATGGTCGTTTGATTGAATTGATTGATTTTTATATTTATTAACTAAAACTAAAATTAAAACCACAAATAAAAATAAGTATGTCGAAAGGAAAAGTTAAATTGGATAACAGGAGTCAGAAAGTAGCCATGCTGATCGTGTCTGACCCCTAGAAACTATATAAATAATATATTTATGTTTTGGATGAAAATGTCGCTGAAATAAATACAACTCAAGCCACCCCCTACCCCCGCCCGGAGAAATACAACTTTTTGTATTATATACAAATTACAACATACTCTTTAGGTAAATCTTTTCGTGGCGATCTTTTGAAACTTTGTCATATGTTGCTATCTGTAGTCTCTTGTTTAATCACATTTGTTTGTTTGTTTGTTTGTTAATTATAAACAAACAATATTTAAAGCCTGGGTCGATCCCCTTTGCTTATACAAATGTCTTATAGACACATCTTCGGGATGTTTTTCAAAAATGTGCTTCGAAAGGGTACTACGAGCACAATATTTACAAACCCTTTAACATCAAGTGTCTGTTTTGTCTCAACTTCAGTTCTCATTCAGTTCTTGTCTCCCCAATTACAAAATAATTGATATAGAATGAAATAATGGTATGAGAAACAATGATACATTTATTCACGATAAACTTCCCTTGAAAATTTAATCAGGTAAACAATTCGATTTGGTATAAACTGTAAATCCAATCTCAATAATAGAGGTACGAAATGGGTAAAACTACTAATGTTGACATGTCATAGGTTTCCTTCAATTCGAATATTTACTTACAGCTGTACAAGGGATCAAGATTATAGAGAGAACTTCAAATTTTAGATAGATCTGTCGTACGTACATTGGATTACTGGAGGTGATTTATGTGGACGAATATGGGTTTTTCTTTGTTGTTTTACTCCAGTGAAAATACCTACATAAAACCTAGATTAAGCTATTGTACTACAATACCAATGACGTCATTGCATGCCTTTCTGTCACATTGCAAACCGTACGTCTCCTTGCACTGTTAAAACAGTTGATTGCATAACAGTGATTCCATGTGTTTTATTATACGTATAATAAATTACGTCATCGTATCGTTTATAAGTTATATCTTAATTCCAGATTAAACTCCAGTCAAGTTGTGGTGTAGTATGCTGTATAACACTGTGAGTAACTTTTAATTAAGCCACAAAATTACGTACAAAACATATAATCTCATTTTGTACCAACTATCCCTTTCGGGCAAAGGGACACACTTACACATGTGAAAGAAATCATCTCATTAAAATTAATTTTATCGATATTTCCATTCAATTTCATGATATTTTTTCAACTCTTTCAGTAGTCTTAGGACTTTCGTCAGATATTATTGAACCGTTATCTGTTGTCAACTTTAATATTGGACAGCGGGAGTTTCACTTTAAAATATAGTTACCCACAAGTGATGGAATGGTGTTCACAGTGTACAATATTATGTAAATTATTACCTCCATTATAATTCATTGTACTTTACATTCATAGCCTTAGTCAGAGAGAGTGATCAGAAGAAGAGAGTGGGAAAGTACGCAAGTTGGCTGAAGGTATAGGGAGTGGAAGGTAAGTTAGCTGAAACTATAGAGAGTGGAAAGTAAGTTAGCTGAAGGTATAGAGAGTTGAAGGCGAGTTAGCTGAAGGTATAGAGAGTGGAAGGTAAGTTAGCTGGAGGTATAGAGAGTTGAAGGTGAGTTAGCTGAAGGTATAGAGAGTGGAAGGTAAGTTAGCTGAAGGTAGAGAGAGTGGAAGGTGAGTTAGCTTAAGGTATAGAGAGTGGAAGGTAAGTTAGCTGAAGGTAGAGAGAGTGGAAGGTGAGTTAGTTAAAGGTATAGAGAGTGGAAGGTGAGTTAGCTGAAGGTAGAGAGAGTGGAAGGTGAGTTAGCTGAAGGTATAGAGAGTGGAATGTGAGTTAGGTGAAGGTATAGAGAGTGGAAGGTGAGTTAGCTGAAGGTATAGAGAGTGGAATGTGAGTTAGCTGAAGGTATAGAGAGTGGAATGTAAAGACAAAACATATTTGAATTTCACAAACAGTAATTTAGTAAAGTGCAACCCAGCCTTTGTGCACCATATTGAAGGGAAAATTGCGAGAGTACGTAGGAAATAGGACCATGTCACTCCTTGGTTATATGACTCATCAGTTGCATATACCAGGTCCCTCACACAGCTATACCTTCCATTTTACCTTTAGACTCGCTTGTCTATGGATAAATACTTCTCAAATGTTTCCCTTCACAAAATATGTTATTTAATTTGTTCATTTCCTCTAATGTAAATTTGCAATATATTTTGTTTTCTTTTTTGTGTGTTATGTAGTGTACATTTGTATGGGTTTATATTCCTAAAGCTAAACTACTTCATTCATTCCAGAGAAGACCATTATAAAATTAGAAGTTCTTTGCTTGTACAGGAACTATTTGGAGGAATGCTTACCTATATGAATTAACCCGGATTTATCATTGGATAGTACATCCAATAGGCATTTGCGCTTAATTGTTAACAACTTTTTCTTCAGATTGGTGGCTCGTGATGTGGGTGGATCCGATCCAGAACGTATGGCAGCACCAAAAGTAGAAGACTATGTCAAAGAATTATTCAAAGATACATCAATTTCTGTAAGTAGTCTTTTGTATAACTATTATTTGTAATAATGTAATTTTTCACATATAGGGCTGTGACATTGACCATGTAATTTGTCACACATATAATCAAGCCATTGAGAATATATTGTTGATGGTTCCAAGAATCAATAGGACAGTAATATATAGTTACTTTGGAACGGTAAGTGAGAAACAAATGCAATGTTTTGACTGTTCTGCTACGTATTATTTCACAAGTTTTGGAGATAGGCCATTAATGCTGAATGATAAACCATTGCATTATTAAGATCTTTAGTAGATAGATTGAAATGTTGTATTAATTTCCAATTTATCATTCCAAAGTAAGTATATCTTACTGTCCTATAAATAAACAATTACCAGTTTATGACAATATCATTTGTCTTGAATAATGCACAAATTTTACATATTGATTTTGTTTGATTAGCTAGATTCTTTTTTCCGGGCAAAATAAAAATTAAAAACAGTGGAATAACAATGCTATAAAAAAATCAAGTATTCTTTAATCACAATGGGTCACTCAGTGCTGGTACTGAAATCTTGCAGCAACCATCAGACAACACATCTATTTTCAGCCTGAGTGAGAGTTGTGTTTCCATGACAACCCTTTTTAATTCCATGTTGACTATCAACCCAATGATATACTCTTCAGATCAATGTCATCTCAGACCAAGCTATTCTGGATGAAAAGTATCCATTGCATGCTGCTGTTGACAGGTGTGCCCGTCACATTGATCGTCACAGGGGAAGGATTATTGAGCTTGAGTATGTTGGAGAAGGTACTATTGACACTACCTTGATGATTGTTGGAAAGGTATGTACACACTTGACGTTTTGTACACTCGCAAAGAAAACATCCGTTTTATGTGGTAGAAGTGATGTTGGTTTTGTGTTTCATGCACTTATGGGACATTACGTTTTTGACACAAAAGATAGATAAATTTCAACCTTAAAGTTTAAACTAACAATAACAGAGACACAAGAAACACAGCAGAATCCTTTACCAAATCACATTGAACATAGATAAGCATTGCATGAAGGAATAATCTATCAAGTGAAGATGGCAGCGAAAATTATAAAAGGAAAAGTGACTGAAAAAATATCAAAACTTGTGATATGAAATAATGCCAATATATATTTTCTTTGTGTAAATAGAGACTATTTTGAACTATTTCTTAAATATGACAGTGTAAAAATAAATATATTTTGTTTTGCTGTCTTAGGGAGTTACATATGATACTGGTGGTGCTGATATCAGGCATGGTGGTACAATGGCAGGAATGCACAGGTATGTAACAAACTGAGTTGACATTTTTCTGACAGTGTTAAATACTCCATGAATGCCGCCATATTGGATACCCATTATATGTCAAAGGTCAAGTAAACAATACAATTTGCTCATGCGTGCATTGGATACTACTCCTAGCTTATAGAAGTGGCACATTTCAACTTTATGTTACATCAGTACCTCCATCTTAGTTGTCATATCCTTCAAAGAGATGGAAAGAACACTGAGAAAATAATGATCTTAATTGTAATTTTAATCCAATCTAATTTAATCTAATCTACAGAGGCAAATGTGGTGCAGCAGCAGTAGCAGGATTCTTCCAGACCTTGGTTGTACTGAAACCAAAGAATATCAAAGTGTTGGGTGTGATGACGATGGTTAGAAACAGTGCTGGAGCAGGTATGTAACATTAGTTCATGGCTTCATGTGTGTACAGTGAGATATGCAATAAGTGTATGCCAATTCAAAATACCACCAGTGAACTTGTGTAAACCATTGTTCTAACAATTTTGGTCTCAATTGTGTACAAGTACTGGTACATAGCAATGTATCATCTCTGACCAATATAAAAGTTATATGTTATCATATTGTATGCTGCATTCATATAAAAATGATTCACAGGTGAATAATTATCATGCACATGTCAGTAAATATTGGCCAAATAATGGTAAATTTATATGTACTCGGTCAAATGCTAAATAACTAAGCATTAATATCATAACTAAGCATGTGTGACTGGCTGCCTCACGATGATATTGTAAATAGCGCCCTCTGCATGGAGAATGCGCATAGTATATAGAATGCACATGTGTAGCCATTGTGCTGCAATGCATCTTTGGGTAAAACCACGCCTTGTAAAAAACGGCATAGTGTATAGGACATGCATGTGTACTAGTCATTGAGCAGCTACACAGTTGTTCCATGGACACTGCACGAGCTATCAATTATGGAGCAAAATTGAAACTTGTTCTTAAGATACAACAATTGTGCCATGGTATTAGCCAGCACGCAAGTCTTTATTAAACTGCTTGTATGTGCCTGCTAGATCTAAATATTTACTTCATGCTTTGAACTTGTGATTAGAAGTTCAAACAGAGGTCATTAAAATGATTAAAATCAAACAGAATAGTTCTGCTTCTGATAAGAACAATTGTCTTTATGGTGATATTTGTCAATTGTTTGTACTTGATAAAATACTAGACTATGGTTAGTAACTTATGACAGCATTAGGTGGCTGGTCTCATAAAACAGCATTGAAAGGCTGACATGGTCATTTTGACACCTTTAACAGCATAACGATATTTAATTGGCTGCAACCAAATCTGGTTGGACTGTGCAGGGTATTGGGTAGTTTCGTACAACTGTGGTTTAGAAATCTGATAGGGCTGAACAACACGACGTATTTTACGGTCTAAATGAAAACTAACTGCTGGCATTTTGATTACCAGAAACAAAAGCATTTGTGGATCAATCATTTAGCAAGTGAATACCATTTGTATTCAAACTGTGATTTTCGATTAAAAACTTGTGTTTATTAACTAATCATAATAGGGATTACTAAACCAATATTATGATATCACTAATCCATGTCATACAGACTTTCACTATACTATGCCCATATTAGATCAATAATTTCTGTGTTCGTATATCGCCATGGTAATAAATAAGTTCAAAACTTATGATTGTGTTCATTATTACATTAATGGTTGATGTATGATAAAGACAATGTATGGAATTGAATTTATGAGACCAAAACCATACACTTTAATATATTTACATACAAAAATGTATATGGATACGTACGACGACGTGTTTTTCCCAGTGTGTACAATATACGTCGATCACATTTTGTCTTGGTCAAGTAAACAGACAAGTAAAAGACGTTTTGTGCTCTAAATGCTCAAATTTCAAACGGCGATTTGCATGTAGATATAAATGCCCATTTTGGACACTTTCAAACAAATTATGTCCAAAAAGTAGAAATGCAGCTCGTGGCACTTATAGTATTATAACAGATGGCTCATCAGAAAATAAGTCTTTAGGCCCTGGATTCTGCAATTTATAATGACAGGTGGTGACTCGCATACAATCATCTGCTGTGAAAAGTGATCTTGCAATCTTTAATGGCTGTACATCTGATGAGAAGAAATCAATAACACAGAGACCATATAGAAAACAATGGCAAACATAACTACCTGAACTAGACACACACATATGGAAAAAAATATAAAATAAAATAAAAAATCTACCTACCCCACATATTCTAAAATTGAGCGTAATTGGAACCACACATTTTTTTGTTAGGCCTTATTGCAAACACTCCATCTATTAACAACAATTGTTTTCACTTATTTTATCACACATCAAATCGTTCTTTTAGTTCTAAGTTTAAGAAATTATTGTCATTTTCCATCACTTTTCGTCATTTATGTTTTAAGAGCTCTTTATAGCATTTTTCTCAGTTCATTATTTATCCACCTTTGTTGTAAAAGGTGACTGCTGCAAACCTAGACATTTCTAAGCCTTGAAAAATCGCCAACCATTTGGACGAAAAATATATTAGGTTTCACACGTTTTTGCAAATGTATCACAAATACAGACTTCTGTGATAGCATTTGAATTCCTGGGGTTTCACCTACTTGTTGAATGCAAAACATCAATCGGGAAATTACTTCATATTCTGGCGTTCCGTTTTATATTCTGTGCATGAAGCAGCCATTGTTTTAAGCTTGTTCATTACATTATATTCTTCTTCTCTTGAATGCCGTCTTAATGGCATCTTGCAGGTTGAACTAGCAACCATTGAATCATATTTGAATAGCTATTCAATTCTCAGTGCGTTTGAAAGACACGTGATACTTAAGCGCGTGGCAGTTATATATGAGTAAAGTGCTCTATATATTAGCATTAAATGTATAATATATTATAGTTGGCTAGGTTTGTATATTGAAACAAATCTTCCTTTCGATCGATAACTGTTCCTGGACACAGCTTTAAGATTTCCAAAGCGATTTTCCATCTCGAATATAGTCATGGCTAGTCCACTTGCACTGTACGAGCTCTTGGTGTCTTACACGAAAACTCAAGCATGTATCGCTGCCTGCGAATTGAAGATTTTCGACGTATTAGAGAGCGGGTCGAAGACAGTCGACGAAATCGCGCAGCTAATTCAAGCCGATGTTGGTTGCACGGAAAGAATTCTGAACGCCTGCGTTGGAATTGGAATTTTACGAAAAGACAGCGAAGGAAGTGCAGCAGCGGTAAGCGACAGTTTTGCCAATACGCCATCTGCTTCAAAATATCTGACGTCTTCTACCCCTCTGTCGATGCGACCCTTATTTATTGGCATGGGCAGAACTGACTATCCACTAGTTGGGAATTTAGTTCATGCAGCACGCGAAGGAGCACCTCAGATAGAACGTACTTTCGGCAAACATGGTTATTTCGATGATCTATTTAACGATCCAGACGAACGGAGAGGATTTATGACTGAAATGCATTCATATTCATCCGTGTTCATGCGAGAACTCATTAAAGATTTCGACCTGTCTTCCTTCAAGAAAGTTTGTGACCTTGGTGGGTGTACAGGCGCATTGGGACATGCCCTCTCTGCCGCGTACCCTGAGATGAAAGTCACCGTATTTGATCTACCTAAAGTTGTCGAGATGGCAGAAGATTTCACGCCGATAGACCCGAAGTCGCCTAATGTAAGATACCAAGAGGGAGATTTCTTCGTAGATCCCCTTCCAGCTTCAGATCTTTTCATCCTCTCAAATATCCTCCATGATTGGTCTGAAGAACACATCGATAAGTTGCTGAGCAACGCGTTTACAGCACTGGAGAAAGGAGGAGGTATTTTTATCATTGAGGCACTGTACGATGATGACAAAACGGGGCCCCTAGCAACCAGTGCTATTTGCATGATGATGATGGTGTGGTTCCAAGGAGGCAAGCAGAGGAATAGCGTAGAGATGCAGGGACTGCTAGAAAAACATGGTTTTAGTGATGTACAAATTAAGCGAAGTGGTTCAGTGTATGATACAGTATTAGCTAGGAAGTATTGAGACAACATCGACGTGTTTGTATATTCCCATCTCGTATCATAGTAAATCTATGGAACAGCTAAAGTGTAGTATTACCGTAGTTAGATTGTTGGTCTCTTTATTGAACACTTCAAAGCTCTTTGTTGAGAAACAACATTGATTTGGCTTCTGGCAAATGTATTTAAACAGCGTATCTATAACTATATAGACAGCCTTTCAGCAATTATGGTTTGCTCCCAGGGGTAGCTAATGTAATACCGATGTCTGCCTGTTCGTATGTATGTATGTATGTATGTATGTATGTATGTATGTATGTATGTATGTATGTATGTATGCATGCATGCATGCATGCATGCATGCATGCATGCATGTATGTATGTATGTATGTATGTATGTATGTATGTATGTATGTATGTATGTATGTATGTATGTATGTATGTATGTGTGCATCCGCGCCTGCCTGTCTGTCTGTCTGTCTGTCTGTCTGTCTGTCTGTCTGTCTGTCTGTCTGTCTGTCTGTCTGTCTGTCTGTCTGTCTGTCTGTCTGTCTGTTCGCCCATTTGTATGTATAATATCCAATCCGGGGTTATAAGAAATGTATGATGTGATTAATAATATACACAAACTTGTTCTTTGTCATTTGAATCAACTGTTAAATGACTTTTTGGTAGAGTGATTGAATATACTTCATCATGTTTTTGACGTTTATAGCCTGCATATTGTGTTCGAATACTTATATACACATATAAAAATTGTCTTCATTGACTTCATTTACACTGGTTCAAACTATCACTTAAGTACTGTGACCACCGAGGACCTTTTCCTAGGGTTGAAGCAATTTGATATTCAATCACTAAATATCTTTTGTTTTCCACTGGAATGTACCTAATTTTTTAATTGCTGTGAATTAACACGTTAAACACATAATCATGGATTTGGTATTATTGTATTCTTAGCTCAGGTTAGAGTTGCACTAGCTGTAACTGGAGGCAACAAACAATACATTCCCTCAAAACTGTTTAAATAGATATAATTTAGTCACTATCAATTTTAATCACATTTTAATCCATAATTAGTACAGTAACAGATTAAAATCGTCAGGCGAAAAAATAATAGTGCGTTTCCGATAACATTGTCTGAAGGAATGGGGTAGGTAGGTCCGGATTTTATTTTATTTTATTTTATTTTATGTTTTTTAATAGCTTTTATTTTTGAAAACCATTCTGTCAGAAACCCCTTCTGGTGATATTTTGATGAAATATATACAGACCTCACCGGGGAAAGAAAACAGACGTGCATGAAGGTCAAGAAGGCAAAGAATTTTTTATATTTTTGTTTTAAATGTTCAAAAAAAATTAGGGTCGGAGGCTTATGCTAGGTTTGTCAAATTGTTGGCACTGATTTTTGAGTGTGGGCCCAACATCAATTTGATGGATTTATTGTGACATATATTATGTGTACAGCTACACACATGCGTCTACCTAGAGATGTTTAAATACACCTCATGGTAGACAATGCTACGAGTAAATCATTACATCTCACAAAACTGTGTTTTTGAAAAAACCTAAACCCTTCCAGTTGCAGCTAGTGTAGCTTTAAACCCCAGCATTCAAGAGGCCTTGCAAGTACAGGTCAATTGTCCGTTTGATATTCCTAGCACACAGGAAAGGGCTTGGTTTTCACCAGTTTTCATCTTAGACGTAAGACCTTTACTATGTAAAAGAAGATATATATATTTCCCATTCAATTTTGTCACCAGTTCCCACTTTGTGTTAGGGAAATATATCCTTCATATGTGTTTTGAATGAATATATCAGAACGGGAAACTGAGTTCATTTTACCTCCCGTAAGAGGAGGTTAGTATGTTATACTTTTTTCTGTGTGTGTGTGTGTGTGTGTGTGTGTGTGTGTGTGTGTGTGTGTGTGTGTGTGTGTGTGTACAAGATATCTCAAAAAACTACTGCATCGGTTCTCATGATTCTGCACATCTGCCATATCACATGAACTATGAATGTTAATTAGTAATTTTCATAATTGATGGTTTTTAGAAATATGCCATATCTATTAACCATAACAAAGCACACATGTCATATATAGTTTGTTGATGTAGGTTACAGTTTTAATGAATAATTTGCATAATTAAGTAATTGCAGTAATTAGATTATATCTTAAGAATGCACAAATCAAATTCCACAACATTTGGTACATACATCAACCATAACAAAACACACATGTCCTAAAATGCTAGTTGGAATAGTTTTTAGTTTTAATGAGTAATTTGCATAATCAATGATTTTCAGTAATTAAACCATATCTCAAGAAGCACACTTCAAATTCCACAACATTTGGTACATACATCAACCATACTAAACACACGTGTCTCATAAAGCCTGTTGCCATAGTATTTAGATTTAAAGAGTATTAATTTGCATAATTAATGACATTTCATTTGAAGTGAGCCTGACGTTTTTGAGAACGAGATAATGCAGACACAGAGAGAGACAGACAAACAGTCAGACAGACAGACAGACAGACAGACAGACATACAACACATACAAAGCATCATTATTTCACAAATGTCTGATACAAATGCATGACATTAATTTGGTACACATTTTCTATGTGGTAAAGTGTGTAATAATTAGCACTTTCAGTTCATATCTGGTTAAGAACTAAAATTAAAGCATGAAGAATGGAATTTCAAATCTTGGCTGATCTTGTGTGAGTATTTCCAGAATGATACGTGTTTATGGAGTGCCTTTTCTACTTCCACGTCTCCTTTACATTTACCCTTTTCCTTTACATTTACCACTTTCCCTATACTTCTAGTCATATTGCTGGATCTACACATGTTTTACCTCCATACGGGGAGGTTGTAAAATGTTTCTGTCTGTCTGTCTGTCTGTCTGTCTGTCTGTCTAGATCTGTCTGGCCAACAGTCCCTTTATCTGCCTGTGCCTGTTTTTGGAGTAATAACGAGTTCTTATTGGTTTTTGTGCGAGATCCATGCATTCTTATCAGCCATGCAAATTCGTACATGAACGAAATATAGTCAGGCTGCTTCAACTCCAATAAAATTGTGTGCACTTATTCTTTGAAATAACAACTAGACCTGGTTAGATTTTGGGTGAAATCCATGGAAGTCAACTGGAATCATTTGCACATAGCTGGATTGTACCACATAATTATTGGTTAATCAAAATCCTGTGTCGTTTACCAGACACATTGATAACAGTATAGTACATACATTGAATGTATTTGGTGTTTTTTTACCTTCTTATTAATGAACCTAATTTGTATAATCAATGATTTTCAGTAATTGGACATTGACTTAATAGTGTCGCTTGATATTTGTCTTGCTTATAAATAAGTATGATATACATATAATATATAATATATAGCATAAACTTATTTTTACAATGTTTTCTCCAATAGTTGCTTGAAATCTGTCATAGTCTCTGAACATAACTGAAACATCGGAAATCGATCAGTTGATTGGTAATGTATTTAAACAACTATAAATGTGCATAATGGATGCATTTACATAATTCGATAAAATCATATTACTTTATGCAACTGTTCATTACACTTTATGTGTATGTATTTCCCCACAGCCAGGGAAGATATCAGCTTACAGCATTGGGCGACATTGTGTTTTGAAGGCGATCAACGGTACATATACGGTGGCCGCGTGAGAGAGTTTCAGACAACATAGATCAGATCATCAAATACCATTACATTATTCTCATTCAGGGCCACTTGGAAGAACGCCAACTGTGATATATTCTTATTTTAGTACAGTTATTTTGATACTTGAGAAAATGCAATTAAGGAATATCGACAGTTTTGAACACACACATCATGACGGCTGGGAATCAAGATCAGAATCAGAATCAGAATCAGAAAAGCACTTTATTCATCACACGCAGGGATGGCAACAGTAATAAAACTATAAAACTTTACACAGTGCAATGGTAAAACGGTGCAAGGAAATTCAGCTTGTAGAGAGTGTGGTCAAGTTTTCTAACACCACGTTTAATGGTAGTTCTTTATCATATCTCTCTAAAACACTTAAGGTGGCTTGTTGAATGTTCGTATCAGTACATCACCTAGATGTAATAATTGTAGCGTTTACTGTGATTTTGACGGCTTTTTTGTCTGTTTTTGTGCCTTTTTCGTTCCGATGTTTAACCCGAATCAAACGCTACATTTCCTGTAATGGAAACGCAAATAGACGGAAGCGATTCAGATGTGAGTCGCAAAGTTGGGCGGATTTATCTGCTAAATTACGCCTTACCTGGCAAAAAATCGGACATTTCCTAACGCCAACATTAATATTACGGAGTCTTCAAGACCCAAGAAGTGTTCAGATGTACCCCAACTCCGGCAAAATCGGCAAATGTAGCAATGCACGCAGCATTTTGAAACGGGAGGTACGCTTACATCTCGCTCACGTTTTCAACGTGATCTCGTCTATTTGCGATTGCATTATATAGGAATTGTAGCGTTTGATTCGGATTAAACATCGGAACGAAAAAAGGCAAAAAAACAGACGAAAAAGCCCTCAAAACCACAGCAAATGCTACAATTATTGCAGCTATACATAACCCTAAATGCATGGGTACCGTAAAATGTGTGGTTAATAGCTTGTGTGAAAAGGCAAGTGGCATAGGGCGATCATTAATGTGATTAAAAAATAGCAACATTTACAGCGAAGAAGCATAGCGTATTTAGACTGTGAAAAATACCTCTTTATTACCTTTATTTGTTACTGAGTTTTGTTTGGATAGACGAACTTCAAGGGAGTAATATATGAAGCAAGGTAGGTGGATAACTGGGTATGGTAATAGTAACATTACAAAGTTAGCAGTAGTCGGGCGTTGTACAAAAAAATTGTAGTTTTAATTAATAAAAGACACTTTTAGTGATATATATCAACCTCAGAACTATTATAGTTTCAACCACTGCTTACAACCCAATACAATGGTATTCGGTAGATTTAACTGAACGACACGCTTGTTCTTACTTATAGATAAATTCAGACCGTATGATGGATAGCTGCCCAAACCCCGATCACAGCCTGGTATTTTCGCATTACATGTACATGTATAGTACAAACAATTAATCTTTTGTACAAGCCTTTCATAGGTAGCTAATGTAAAATGATCGGTATTATTTCCTTAAGTTAATCAAGGTCTTAATGTTTTGATTTTCTCAACTACACGTACTTAAGGCTTCATACTAAATGAATGAGGATAAAGAATGAATAAATTAATCAACAATATTATAATCAATAAACCTCTTTTAGTTGACTAGTGTACAAATCCTAAAGATGTCAAATCATCAGATCTCATAATGACCACTACGTCAACATGAAAATATGCGGTGGGTTTCATTCAAAAGTTAAGAAATTGTTTTTTCACATATGTAGCGATATTCAGAAATGTAGAAAGTGAACAATACGTCATTCCACAATAGAGATGGCTGATCAAGAGTTCGCACATCCAGTTGAACTGATTTTGGTAAAAAGCCCTCGTTCGGCTCTCCCTCATTCCATGGTATAAAGTCAGGCGTTGTTCCATCTAGCCATCGCAATCCAATTGCTATCTGTTCAGAAACAGATAAATGGTATTCAGAAATATTAAAAGAATGCTATAAGTATTGTTGTTATCTGTCAGAGAATATCGTCGTAAACCACGGCCTCTTTTACGGCACCGTCCAAGACGCACCGTCAAGAGGTATCGAGTTAGAAATATCAGCTCTGGTTTGCGAGAATGTGGCAATAACTCATTTTATATGTATACCCGATATTAAATATAATGTAAGCACTTTGGTTCTGTTCATATAAATGATTACATGATCATCTCGATTAACGAAAACTCTTCCAATTACTCAATCACGTATATAATCAGATGCAAAGAGAATGCTTCTCGCAAGTGTTTGAATATTATTAAACTAATTCTATAAGTGGAAATTGTTGTTCCTAATATAATTTGTGACTGCACAGACCAAGTTTGGTTGTTTGGCCGTGAGGATGAACATCGGGATCATGGGTTAATCCATCTTTGATAACATGAGTACGTACGTATTTGAATTGAATGACTTTTCCTTTCCTTGATTTGTTCTTTTTAACGACAAACATGACTGTCATTCAGCTGTTTTTGAGACAGTCATGAAACAATGGGACGTGCAACTACTTAACATTTTTTGTCAGGTTAAGTTGAAGTAAGCTCATGTATGGTAGCGCGACGACGTTGTGGTGTACACAAGAAATTTAATTTGGTAATTCGACATTGCAGATAGAAGGCAATTGTAAGATGACAGGCCAAGTTGTCTAATATGAGTAATGAGGTCCAGCCCACTGCCCGCTCATCGCAATTTACTGAGGATGCTATTTGATATACTCACAACAAAACAATTTCTCCTTCTAATATATACGTATTGACAGTTGTCAGTTGACTACTAGATTGTGCTGTAGTGTCAACACTGCCTCACCAGTTTCGATGACACACGTGGTCACAAATTTATTATTGTATTACATAATTAATTTACATTTTGTTAATATTGTAAAATAATAGGAAAATTTGTTCACTAACTTCTTGAAAATATATCGAAAACTGCCCGCTTTGCCCACTGCCTTCCCTTTACCCCCATATCATACAGCTGAAATATATGTTGCCTGCTGAAATACCGGGCCATTTTTCCCCTCACTCTGGCCAACCTTGGAATTCATGAAATTGCCCGCCCACTGAAAAATCATGTACGAACAGCCTTTTGCACCAGCAGCTTCGTTGGCTGCACCTGAGTAATCGTTCTCACAAAATGACATAAACGCAACAAGTTTCGTTTCATTTATTTCTTGCGCAGAAGCAATAATTAGAATACGCGATATAATTTTTCAAAAGTAGAGACAATATGCTAATGAGGGAAATAAGAATGCACCATTTTGAATCTAATAGGCCAATGGAAAGCTCCGTTTCATTTAAGTAACAATCCACTAATGACGTACATAGAAATTTCCAAGATTATGGTAATTTGTCTTATTAGTTTGCACGAAAATCAACACAGAGGGAGAGGGGAGGGGAGGGGAGGGGTGAGTTATTTCCGAGGGTCCAGAAATGACCCTTTGAACAATTCAGTCGCTAGCTGAGTCTTGGTTATTTATGACGGCGTTTTCCATTACCCTAATGGTTAGGTACTAGGAGTTTTATATACGAATATAAGCAAGCATTAAAGTATTTAGCATGAAACAGTTTTAACCAATTGAAATACATGTCCATGATATCTATACAAAACTCGTAATTAAGGCCGACAGAATAACTAAATGGAAATAACCAACCAGGATCACGTGTACATTAATTTCTCTTCAGATGTTCACAAAATTGTTGATATTATTGATGAAGAGAGTCAAAGTCTTATTGATGTTGTATTAAGAAAAACTTGTCAAATATGCAAGAAACATTGACTGTAAATCTACATCACAAGCCTAAACTGCGTACATACGTTCAATTTAAGTTGAAATATGTAAACTCGATAAGTATACGAGTCCGTTCTCAAAGTTAAAGGGTCATTATAGACAGTTTCGTATGGGCATCTTACCACTATACGTATTGAAACAAGATATTTAAGGCACGAGTTGGTAAATGAAAGAATTTGTAGATTTAGTATTTAAAATAAGTAGGAAGATGAATGTCATTTTTGTTTGCATGTGCTCAATATCACGATCTCAAATGAGCTCTATTCTAAAAATTAACCTACAGGCCATGACACAGGAAGAAAAACTAAGTAGCTTTCTCTCCGGACCAGTAAGAACACTTTCAAAATTTATAGAAAAGGCAGAGAGCTATTGTATGTTTTAATTGATTTGTTTTGCCAGTTAATAGGTGTATTTCTTTATTTGTTGTGCTCCCAACCTACTGTAAAATATAATGTGTATTTATTGGTGGCTTTTAAGTGCATTTGGCTGAGCAACTCCTTGACTTGCAAGTCACAATAATAATAAATAAACTACTACTAATACCACCACCACCACCACCACCACCACCACCACCACCACCACCACCACTACCACTACCACTACTACTACTACTACTACTACTACTACTACTACTACTACCACCACCACCACTACTAGTAGTTGTTGAATTCCCTAGTGTTTATATACCCTGTTAGGAAAACAGGCAGATCCTTGACCAGATCAGCTGACATAGTTTGACAGTAACTACGAGCATCATGCCATGTCAACTTTTCAGTTGAGATATAGTAGCAGGGCGATTTGTGTTGTTGTCATCCAGCTTCACATTCTGGTCACATCATATTAAAACAAATTGATATATAGCATAATAATTTTGCATAACATATAATTCACTAACCTCGTAGAACAGTCCAATTGAATAATTACACATAAATAATGGATCACAGTTGCCAAAATCCATCGTCTTTATATACCCAGACAGAAAGTCATTGAGTTCCTGGTTATCATCTTTGACAAGGTGGGCTGACATAGTATAACAATGATTACGGGCATCATGCCATTTCAACCTTTCAGTTGAGAAATAGTAGCAGGATGATTGAAAATGTTGCCACCCGGCTTCACATACTGGTAACACTAGATTAAAACAGATACAGGTACAGTTAATAGAAAAGACAGCCATATACAAATAAATAACTAATCCCACACATAAAACTACCCACATGTGATAGTACAGAACTATGCAAGAAAAATAAGTTGAACTTTTCCATCAGGTTAAAAAACCATATGTATTTCGTAAAGTTTATGTTGTGACTGACTGACTGACTGACTGACTGACTGACTGACTGACTGTCTGTCTGTCTGTCTGTCTGTCTGTCTGTCTGTCTGTCTGTCTGTCTGTCTGTCTGTCTGTCTGTCTATCTGTCTGTTTTTATCTTGATGTCAAAGCTGAAAATGTGGGTCGTTCGGGTTATGAGAAACAGATAAAAATAGGGCAACCTGAAAGTGATATCAATCAGTGCCTCAATAAAAGGACAACATAATGATATGGAAACGTTTTGTTTGATCAGGTACATAATAGACCACAAAAACAGAGACGTATATATAAGTTACACTTTTAAAATTTAAGATTTGTATTGACAAGAGTACGAACCAGTCAGGTTAACATATATGAATAAAAACTGTTGTTGTGGCTTAATTTCAAAAGAAAGAAAGCTGAATTGAGAATATTATTTCACCATAATACTAGTAATGACAATTAATACAAGAATTTCAATCGCCAAATATACACAGTATATTTATTTGCTTATATGTAACACACGAAGCCATTGATTTCAGAAAGCAGACAATATCTTCATATTACATGCTTAGTAATTTTATTTGTTTGTATTTTTACGTCTTGGTATTTTTAATGTATATATTGTATATTTTTTTTCTTGACACTGTGTGAGAAGAGCCTTTGGCTCAACAGTCTATCGATTTTAAATAAAGTCAAATAATAAAATAAAAAATAATAACATGTATGGTAGCTCAGAATTTTGCAATCTGATAATGTGTGTTGAAGCTAATAAAAAAACCTTTGTCCTCATGGGAGGCATTCAGTTTACATCGGGCCTGATGTTATCTGCCCCTTCAGGGATTGTGACATTTTACATTTCGTGAAATAAGAAATTTGCTTCATAGCAATTCAGTTTGCTAATTTCAGTTTTCACCAACCTGCAGTGCTTTCAATGTTGATCAAAGGATTGTTGGTACTCGTTGTTGATACCGTAGATGGTACCATAGTTGGTTTCGTAGTAGTCGGTGTGAATACCGTAGATGGCTTCGTGGTAGTCGGTGTGAATACCGTTGAAACCATCGATGTTGGGTTCTTGGTAGTCAGTGTCATATCCGTTGTTTTCTTTCTTGTAGACAGTGTTGACTTGGATTGAAGTTTCCATATCATATTATCACAAGAACGCCATTCACCTTTATGACAAAAGCAACATTTGCAGTGACATTTCATTTTCTTTTCACATGTCAATCTATCAAAATATACATGCTGGTATTTGTTATCCTGTGAATTTCCGCTTGATAAATCTTTTACTTCACAAAAGCAGAACAGTACTCTTTTATTGAACACTCTGCTTTCTAGGCTACTTGGAAATAAATGGTATTTACATGTAAAATGTGACACGAATATCACAATAGTGCTAAAACACATACATCTTCGAGTTGAAGTCCAACTGTACTGTGATATTTCATGTAAACACCATGTCCAATGGTCCATATCACAAAGCTGGCCTGGTGTGATACCTTGGAACTATACGCTGTTTGCTTTTTGAATGACAATGACAACACATGACTTTGTTACAATAAATGCACTCACCTTTCTCAAAATACATTAAACCGAAAATGATGAAAGTGGCCAATATTAACCAGTATAACAACAGTACTACTGTCACATATCGGCAAGCAGAGTCTTCACCCATTGTGTCTTTCTAAGACGTGGCACCAAAATAAAATAAAAAGAAAGACTTCGGCTGAGGAAATAGACACGTAACGGTTGAACATCTGTTCACATATTAGAGTATGGGGTTGCAGATGCGTGTGTCTACGATTGTATTGATACATAATATAGAAGACAGAATAAAAATAGCCTTCAACTGAAAATAGCCTCTTTAAAACACCAGATTGCAAACTGAAAACCACCCAAAGGCACATACATTTGTTTCTACAAATAGTAACTGTTGGAATACAAAACTTTTAATGAGTAATTTGAAAGATTAATAATTTTTAGTATTTTTTTCTCAATAATTTATCATTCATTTTTTTAGTAGTCGTTGTATATAAACAGAATATATTACTCAGTTGATTGACAGGGTATTCTTTAGTACTTGTCTGTATGGTCGTTTGATTGAATTGATTGAATTATATTTATTAACCAAAAATAAAAACCACAAATGAAAATAAGTATGTCAAAAGGAAAAGTTAAATTGGATAACAGGAGTCAGAGAATAGCTATGTTAATCATATACATTTTATTATACGTATAATGAATTACGTCATCGTATCGTTTATAAGTGATATCTTAATACACATGTACCGGATTTCAGTTCAGTCTATTGGCAGTTGTGATTAAGTATGTTATAGAACACTGTGAGTAACTTTCAAATAGGCCACGAAACGTATGTCCAAAACGTAAAATCTCAGCTTGTACTTGGTATCCTTTTCGGGAAACGGGAAATAATTACACATGAGATAGAAATCACCTCATTCACAATTATCTTTATTTCCATTCAATTTAATATTTTTTCAACACTTCCAGTAGTCTTGGTACTTTCATCTTTTAACAATTATTCTTGAGACGTTATCTGTTTTCAACTTTAATATTGGACAGCGGAGGTTTCACTTTTCACTCTAGAGGGCGCCATTGGCAACTGAAAAGCGAAATCATAGGTAAGTAACGAATCGGTGTGCTGTTGTTTACCATACTTTTAGTGAACCGTTTAATTACGATGCTATTGTTACAAAATATTGGATGGTAAGCTAGTGATCAAACTTTAATGATTATCTTTCCCATCAGATCTCAGACTTCTGCGTTTTTACTTCTGCTCTTTAATATAAACGGTCAACGAAGTCATTTGCATATCTTGTTGATCGCGTCGAATTCTATTGGTCAAAAGTTTCTCGTTCGCTCTCACGTGGCAATTCAACGGACCTCTGTTACTAGGCAACACGCGTGGTTGTGTTTACATTGCAAATGCATTCTATGTAAAGCAAAGAGTCTACTCGTTCTGCTCATAGAAATCTAAATTGTTCAAGTTGTTGTACAAGACAGGATACTTGAGGTTTACTCAAAACATGCATAACAATATGTCTAGAAGTTCAACAACTGTCTCAGTCAAGAAAATTTACCAAAACCGAGTAGATATGACGGGTAAGTATGCGGTCTTATTGAGACTAAAGATGGCGGATGATTATTGCGTGTTTAGTTAAGTGTCTGTACATTGGTCATTGTATATGTGGAGTGACTTTAATCTCAGCATCATTAAAAGTAGAATTGAAATGATCTTTCCATTCTACATATGCTATTGTTCTTACAAACTATCTTTTTCGATTGCAGGAATAACTGGACTTCGATTTATTCCAAATAGCGTTTGATGACGTCATTTTACGTATCAGAGAACTGCACATGCACAATTCCCGTCTTTGCAAACATTCTCGTTCCCGGGGTTTTCGAAGACAATGGAAAATTGAAAAGAGTGATGTCAGCCATGAAGAAGAAATACATCAACTTGGCGCCATGTTTAGCAGCATGATGAAATGGATAAGAAGTATCGTAGTGGCAAATGATGACACTCGATCATAATGCAGCACATCACAAAATGCTGACAGTCGTAATATCACAAGTCAGCAATTCAACATGTTAGTAGAAGAAAACATGAAACTGAAAGCGAATATAATCGCTTTGGACAGAAACCGGAACAAGTTGTATCAGTCTATTCAGGAAGTAACAGAGAATACAGAAAGAGTGGACAAAGAACTATCAGATATGAAAAACACTTTCAGTAGTCTTGGGACTCTCGTCAGATATTCTTGAACCGTTATCTGTTGTCAACTTTAATATTGAACAGTGGGAGTTTCACTTTTCACTCTGGAGGGCGCCATTGGCAACTGAAAAAGCGAAATCACAGGTAAGTAACGAATCGGAGTGCTGTTGTTTACCATACTTTTATTGAGCCATTTAATTACAAGTGATCAAAATTTAATAATTATCTTTCCCATCAGATCTCAGGTCAAAGGTTTCTCGTCATTTTAAGTTCACTGTCATGTGGATACTCAACAGAACTCTGCTACTAGGCGGCAGGCGTGGTTGTGTTTACAGTGCAAATGCATTCTATGGAAAGCAAAGAGTCTACTCGTTCTGCTCATAGAAAACTAAGTTGTTCAAGCTGTTGTACTTGTTAACTTAAGGCGATGTATATCAACCTCAGAACTATCATAGTTTCAACCACTGCTTACAACCCAATGCAATAGTATTCGGTAGATTTAACTGAACGACACGCTTCTTTTTACTTATCGATGAATTCCTACAGTATGATGGACAGCCGTGGCTTATTTAATCAAATCCCACGTTCGAACCCCAATCACAGTGGTAAAATAGCTTTGGGTAAGAATATTTTGATATTTTCGCATTAAGTATATAGTACAGACAATTAATCTTTTTTACAAGCCTTTCATAGGTAGCTGTTGTAAAATGATCGGTATTATTTCCTTACGTTAATCAAGGTCTTAATGATTTGATTTTCTCAACTACACGTACTTAAGGCTTCATACAAAATGAATGAGGATAACGAATGAATAAATGAATCAACAATATTATAATCAATGAACCTCTTTTAGTTGACTAGTGTACAAATCATAAAGATGTCAAATTATCAGATCTCATAATCACCACTACGCCAACATGAAAATATGCGATGGGTTACATTCAAAAGTTAAGAAATTGCTTTTTCACATATGTAGCGATATTCAGAAATGTAGAAATTGAATGGTGAGTCATTCCACATTATAGATGGGTGATCAAGAGTTCGCACATCCAGTTCAACTGCTTTTGGAAAATTGCCACCGTTTGGCTCTCCCATATGCCATAGTGTAAAGTCAGGCGTTGTTCCGTCTAGCCACCGGAATCCATTACCTGGCTGTTCAGAAACAGATAAATTATATTCAGAAATATTAAAAGAAACCTATAAGTATTGTTGTTGGCTGTCAGAGAACCACGGCCTCTTTTACGGCACCGTCCAAGAGGTGTCGAGTTAGAAATATTAGCTCTGGTTTGCAAGAATGTGGCAATAACTCATTTTATATGTATACCCGATATTAAATATAATGTAAGCACTTTGGTTTTGTTCATATAAATGACTACATGATATCGATTAAGGAAAACTCTTCCAATTACACAAGCACATATATAATCAGATGCAAAGAGAATGCTTCTCTCAAGTTTTTGAATATTAAACTAATGCTATAAGTGGATATTGTTGTTCCTAATATAATTTGTGACTGCACAGACCAAGTTTGGTTGTTTAGCCTTGAGGACGAACGGTGGGATCATGGGTTAATCCGTCTTTGATAACATGAGTGTACGTATTTGAATTGAATGACTATTTTCTTTCGTTGATTTGTGCTTTTTAAATGACAAACATGTCTGTCGTTCAGCTGTTTATTTAGACAGTCATGAAACAATTGGACGTGAAACTACTTAACATTTATGTCAGGTTAATTGAAGTAAGCGACATGGCGGTGTACACAACAAATTTGGTAATTTGACCTTGCAGATAGAACTTAGAAGGCAATTGTAAGGTGACGGGCCAAGTTGTCTAATATGAGTAATGAGGTGCAGCCAACGAGTCATTTGTCTGCATTGGAGGGGGAACAGAAGTGAAAGCTGTTCATATCTGCCCTTCCACTGCGATATTACACAAC